>NW_026067914.1:2728815-2792072 GCF_014885135.2 Alexandromys fortis | reverse complement strand
GTTTTAACCCAGGCTTTTTCAGACCCAGGCCAGCTGGCCTTGGTGAGTTCCCGATAGAACATCCCCATTGTCTCAGTGTGTGGGTGCACCCCTCGCGGTCCTGAGTTCCTTGCTCGTGCTCTCTCTCCTTCTGCTCCTGATTTGGACCTTGAGATTTCAGTCCGGTGCTCCTATGTGGGTCTCTGTCTCTGTCTCCTTTCATCACCTGATGAAGGTTAATATTCAGGAGGATGCCTATATGTTTTTCTTTGGGTTCTCCTTCTTATTTAGATTCTCTAAGAACCCGAGTAACTTTCAACCCCAGCCCAAAACATTTTGTAGGTAATAACCACTCCCTGTGTGGAACCCATTGTTGTCTCCTTAAGGGAGCAGAAACTTAGTAGGATCCTTAGACTTGTGTTTGAGGTAGAAACATATCTATGTCTCTATTCTTGAAACACAAGTTCTGGATATTAGCCACACCTGTTAACAATAACCTCGAGAGAGCAGAACTCTCTGATCTAAATCTAGGTAGGATCTTTGCTTGAGGTAGAAACAGACAATAACCTTGAAGGAGCAGAAGTAAGTTCCAACTCTCTGACCTTTGGTCAGGGTGGAAATAGGCTCACATCTTTGGGCCTCCACACCTCTGAAACCATAAACTCAAACACAACTTTTCTTCATTAAGTTATTTTTCTCAAGCACTTTGTCACAGCTGATGCACACATCCCTCCTACTTCTTCCCTAACAATAACTATTGTTATTGCTGTCCCCTGCAATCTTGAAAAGCTTTGTCTACCCTTAAATCACATATATCTGCATATCCTTGTTCTGTTGGTTTATGAGTTGCTGGCTGGCTTGTTTTCTTGAAAAGTACTGGGCTGCCTGTAATGGATTAAATAAAATGCTGCAGGTCCCCAAGAGGCTGCAGGCAGCGGGCCCCAGAGCAGCCAGTCCCAGGCAGGGACTGTGCACAAGACCACTCCGTAGGTCTCTGAAGGCTGCTGGTCCTGGGCAGGGAGCCACATGGTGGCTGGGCAAGAGACAGACAGATAGGCATGCCACGCAGAGAGAGGTTGGATATTTATTTAGTGGGTTATGGGTTATGGAAGGGAAAGGGAGAAGGGGAGAAGAGCAGAAAGGCAGAGAGGGGAGAGAAAGGAGAAAAGGAAGCTGCCTCTCTGAGGAGACTGAAAAGGGAAAGACTCAGGCTGGAAGCTGAAGATCAGCTTGGGGGGAGTGGGTGTGGCTTGTCTCTTAAAGGGACAGGATAGATCATTACACTGCCTTTGATCATCTTACCCAGAAAAGAGACTCTGATATGGAGAGATATGTACAGATTTAATGGGAGGTGAGGAAATATTTCTGGAATAAGACCTGGAAGAGAGAGGGGGAAACGGGGTTGGGAAGAACAAGTTGAAGTATGACAAATCCAGCCCATGTCTCAAGTTACTCTCACAGGCAACAAAGCTAGGACAGGTCTTCTGCATTGACTCAAGTTGAAGCAAGCATTATAATTTAAAACACGGTGGGGGAGAAAGAGAGAGACACCAGCATGCAACAGAACTCACGTGGAGGGCCTTTTATTGGGGAAGGGAATGGGAAAGGGAGGGAAGGCAGGAGGAAGACCAGCCTCTGGAGACAGGAGTGGCATAGGAGAAGAAGAGAGAGAGAGTGAAAGAGAGGGAAAGAGAGGGAGAGAGAGGGAGGGAGGGAGGGAGTGAGGAAGGGAGGGAGGGAAGGAAGGAAGGAAGGGAGGGAGAGAGGAGGCAGGTAGGCCCACCTTTAAAGGGACTTAGCCCATGTTTATAGAGACTTAGACAGCTACACAGTGCATGCGCATAGGTTAAGTAATGACATGACTGTAGGACCCTGGGGCTGGCTAGGTCTTTGCCTGGGTATTGACAATGCAGGTACGGCCGGTCATAGGACCCTGGGACTGGCTAGGTAATACAAGGAAAGCTAACATTCCTCCCTTTTGATTATTATGAAAAGTGAGTTAGGGATGGCATGTAGTACCTGGTTCTCGAGACTGCTTTCTGATGACTTGGGGGGCATAGGTTATCCTTGGGGGAACTTGAAAAAGCTCAGATGCTGGCCACATCCTGGGGTATGTGGTTGTTTCCCTGATGTCCAGGCACTGTGGAACCCTCCGGCACCATTTGAACCTGACAAGAAGCTGTCAGAGAAGATAAAGTTAAGTTTATAGGAAAAAAATTTTTCTTAGGTGCTGTTAATTGGAAAAGGGGAATCCTAAGACCAAGAAAAGGTGGGGAGGCTTAGGCTGTTGATTGACAGTACTTAACTGGGGGGCATCTGACCTGATCAAGGTGAATCTAAGTTGACTGCCTGGAGCTTACAAGATTCTTCCAGTTTGTGCGAAGGTAAGTTTTGGACACATTAGCAGCAAGAGCCCAGCCCATTGTGTTCATTAACCAGCCATTGGCTGGAGCAGGAAGCATCCTCTAGAAAATGTCTCCCTTTCACCAGGGACCATTCCCAGAAAGAGACTGTGCTTTGATCCTTCGGGAGCCTGTGCTGCTTGAGACCGGAGAAATGAGTACAGCGATCTTAAAGGGAGGCGCTGGCAAGCTTAGTCCAGGAGCCCTCCCAGCTGAATACAGAGTACTGAAAGCTGCATCAAGTTTACAGGAGGAGCTAGAACGGCCTTATTTTCCTCATCTGCGACGTAGAACTGCAAGAGCAATGTGCCACCGTGTCTTTAGTCATATTCTTCATGAGATCCTTGTAAGTTGTTTCCAACATTTTCTAGTTGCAACCAATACTACAGCTAAACAGAAGCCAGTTTCTTCTAGTGATGGAATAAATTCCTCTCAGAGAACATCTTTTATCTCCACCCCAACCCAACCCAGATGATAAAAGGTACAGACAAAAGCCTCTACCTGAAGTCCCTGGAGCGTGGAGTCTGAACACTTGACCAAGGGCAGCGCTATAATGTAAGGTCCCCATTTCTGCAGCATGGTTTCATTTGGCATTAGCAATCCAGGAATAAGGCACTAATGGAAAAATTCACAGGCTTTTTGGCTAGCAAAATCAGAAAAATTAAGCTGGGAAGTGGCTACTAGAGCAAGTGAGCAAGCCTGGAGAACAAAAGAGAAGACAGAACAGATCTCTAAGTCATGCCCATTCGCTTCTCAGACCGATTTCTGAGTTATACGCATGAAACAGAACAAAAGAGCCCAGCTGACCACAGGATTTGAATCAAGTCAAGGGCTGCTGTCCAGAAAAGCAGAACTCATGCTTCAAGTCCATCCAGGCAAATTGCTTGTTAACGTTAGCAAATACCAGAGTCTTCATACGTCACATCTGCACAAGGAAAGATATCATCCAAAACAACTGGATATATAAAGAATCAAGAAGATGAGGTACATTTTTCAAGGGAAAAGAAAGTCCGCTATGTCTGACTCTAAGAATATCCCGATATTAGAACTAACAGAAAAGAATCTCAAAGCAGCTATTTTGAGTATGTCTGATAAAGTAAAGCAAAAAATATACCCTTGATGGATGGAGATAGAAGAAATCTCAGGGGAGCTATTTAAACAATAAATAATCAAATGAAAATTCTAGAAAGTGAAAGACACAAAAATCTCCACACTGTCAGATTATTGGAAGATTTTAGTTATCATATGGAGATTTTGGAAGAAAGTAAACACAAAAATAGATCAATAAAATCATCTAAGGAAGTGGGCGGCGAGGAAAAGAATTGGGAAAAATGAACGAGGAAATCGTCAGATCGTGCCGTCTGGTTCCACATACAAGCAGTTCCAGAAAGAGAGGAGAGACGGAAAGTCATGGTCAAATATTTCTTAAATCTGTTGAAAGACAGAAATTTAAAGATTCAATATTCCCTGTCAACACCAATTATAAAAAACACAACGACTCTGACATTCAAACACATTAGCATTCTTGAAAAGGGGCAGAAGGAGACAGAGCTGGAGAGCAGCTCAGTGGTAGAGCGCTTGTCTAGCGTGTCCAGGGCTCTGTGTCAGTTCCCAGCGTGACAGCCGTGGGGAGAAAAATTCCCCCTTGTAGACCAGGGAGAGGAACGTAAATAAAAGCTGAATCATCATCAGAAAATTTGAGCGTCAGAGAAATGTGAAATTAAAAACTAAATAAAAAGCATTTCAAATACAAGAGAACCGAATGAATCTATTGGCAGCAGATCGGACAGCGAAATGAAGGTGAACAGCAGCTCTTTAGTGTGGAGGAGGAAAAGAATTTAAATGTGTATTTAGGAACTCCAGAAAGTCTAGTAAGTCTGCAAAATATCGGCATGATTCTAGCAATCATCTTTTAGCAATTAATACAATAGCTAGGGAGGAAAATCAGCCAAGACATTAACACATAAAGGAGAGCTCAGCTGTCATTCTGGAAGGCTCAGCTGGGCTCTGTACATTGCCCCATGACCTACATTACAGGCGTGGTCTCTCTTTGATACACAACATATTTGCTCTATCCCCTCCTCGAACTTGTGTTAGTAAATGCTTTTAATTTTTTCACAAATTGAACTTAGAGTGCTGAGTTCTATAACACTCCAGCAAAGCTTCCAGGGACTTTTCTTGTCAGTGTTTTGGGTAGTGGGATTTTGAGTCTTATAAACACACTCATCTCATATTAATTAGTAAATATCCTGTCAGGTGAGCCAAGTCTGCTTCACAGTGGGGGTGGGAGTTGCAGGGTTGCAATGTTGCAGGGTCGCAGTGTTGCAGGGTTGCAGGAGGCAGACAGGCACATGCAGAGGAAGCGGGGAGAAGAGGAAAAGTGAAGGTTTATCCTGAGGATAACTTCCGGCTTGGTGTGGACTCAAGCTGTGCCCGTCACAGAGTTCTGGGTGAGTTCCACTTCTCAGGAGGGCCTGGAGGGTGTTTGCCCCAGACCCTGCATTCAACCCAAGTGTTTGCTCTTCAGAACAGCTCCCCTCAGCTCCATCATTGCCCCCTGCTATCAGAATTCCTATCGTTCACACCCCCTGACCTCTGACCCAGCAACTAATGCCAGAGCTCTCGGTCACTCATTCTTTTTGCAGTCCCCTTGGGTTCTATTTCCAGAGACTAGGTCTGTATCTCTGCCACTCCCTGTCAAACTAGAATCATGAATCCAGAACTGTCTATGATCGAACACTAAACAGAATGGTTAGGTAGATGAGCTCTTCCAAATAAATGAAGAACCTGTCTTATAAGCAATAAATGGGTTATATTTTTATTTAAAAAACAACTGCAGAGACTCATAACCGGTCAAACTGTAGAAAATAAGAACTTGGAGTGCTTGGCCTAAATGGGACATCTGTTACACTTCCCTCCCCTGAAGGCCCGGGGAACCACTGCGAAATAGTGTTTCCCAGAATGCTAGGATCAACATACAGGGACTCACAGTGGCTCTGACTGTGTGCACAGAACAGTAAACAATTAGGGCACACCAAATTCCAATCCGCATGAAGTCCCACCCCAGCTGAGGAGCTATGGGCAGCTGATAGTTACTGCCCTAAATTCGTTGTTCATACTCCTGCATCCATGCACATATGAGAAATAACGACTGGATTTGGAGATTTAAAAAATACAGAGTCGAGAGGAAGATCAGGTAGAGGAGTCTGGGAGAAGCTGAAAGAGTTCCCAGAGTGAGTCAAATGGAGAACAGTGCTCCTAGTGGAGGGATGAGTGGTACAAAGCCTGCTCCTCTAGAGGACCTTTGCACTGTCCAGCATCCTCCTCTTCCTCTGCACCCTGGCTGCACTTGCGTTAGTGTGAATTTTCCTGCTTTTTGTCCTGTCAGTATTTTTTTGGTAGAAGATCGGTAGTTGAGCACTGGAGTCAGGAAATCATGTTCCATGCCTCTTCCAACAAGCTCCCATTCATAAAATACCTGCTCCACAGTTCACCAGCTTCCTCCCCAAGCACATGAGACATAACACACATTCATACTCACACACACAACACATGCACACATGCATGCACACACACACATGCACACATGCATGCACACACATGAACGTACACACACATGCACACACGCACGCATGCACGCACACTGGTGGAAAGATGAAGCATGGCCAAAACAGATACTGCAGCAGATGTTTGTGCCCGTGTTCCACATGGCTTCCAGGTGGCGAGGGTGTTCCGTCAATGTCCAATAAGATATCCGAAGGTGTTTATTCGCTGTCTTTATCAGCATCCTTATAATGATATGAGCTATAGAGAAAGAAAACCACAAGAACGTGGATGCGCTGCTGTGTAGTGGGTTTGCATTTGCCAAACAAATCTGAAGGTCAAAAGGACAATTAATAAAAGGGAATTAAAAAAACTTTCAACATTCTTTCCAAACCGAAGGCCGTAGGAGAGGCACATGGAAGTTCAGGAAATGGCCGGCTGCGTGAGGAAGATGGAGTCACTTCGGAGCACAGTCATATATATGGAGCAAACCCCACCCCCTCCCACTCCGCAAACATTTGCTTGGCTGTAATACAGCTCCCTGCTCTGCTTGGGGAGGCCATTGTTTATCTTTGCAAGGAAAATTAAGTGGCAGGAATGTGTAATATAGTGAAGCCCTGCCAAAACAAACGGCTCTCTTAAAACTTTATGGCGAGGCGGCTATTGTTGCTGGTGCTCCCACAAGTCAGAAACCACTTGCTAATAGCTTAATTCCATTTCTCTGCAGACAAGCTGATTCTGTTGCAGAAGGAGGACCCTGCGGTCGGCCGCCTAGAGACTGGGAATAGGCCCCTATTTGTACAGCATAGTGGAGCAACTGACTCACTGAGCTAACCTAGGGTTACGTTGCTTAACCTCATGAGGCTTGCTGTCCATCCAGCTGGAAAATTTGGGAAGATATGAGGTTAGGCTGAGAATCATTTGTGGTCCAATAGGGCTGCTTTTTCACAGGGTACAAGAGAATGATGCTCATGACTGAGTTTTTTCGGGATTTTTGGTCTTTGTTTGTTTTTTTGGTTTTGTTTTGTATGTTTTTTTTTTCTTTCACTGTGGACTATGGTTGGCATAAAATTAGACTCACAAGATGCAAGGAGAGTTCACTCAGGTTGACAAGAATATTCCGCAAAGGACAGAAAGCTGCTGTCATGGAGGATTCTCATGAGCATCTTTATCTCTGCCCCCATCTGGCTGCTGTCAAAAACCACACTTCTCTGTAAAACGAATCTTGCATCTAGGCAGAGCTCCTGCTCCTTGGCTTGCAGGAAGTGTGTCCTGAAGCATCCTATGTGTTTCTTGTTACCAGACCAGAAACAGATTAGCTCTGTTGATATAGCGATGAGCCGAAGGTTATTGCAGAGTGAGCCATTCCCTTCTCTCTGAAGGGGAGGCAGTTTACATTGAAAAGATGTGCCCAAGTGCTGTAGACTGAAAACTGGCCGCTTCCAAGAGAAAACACATTGAGGAAGGGAATGTTTGTCCTTCTAGAAAATTCACAATTAACATTGTCTTTGGCTTGGAGAGACACTAAAAGGTGTCCCAGGAGTGTTGGCTTTAGATCTGAGATCTGGAATTTATAATATTTTGGTAGGTGCAGCTTGGCCTTGAAGGTGAGGCTTCTGATAAAATTCTTAAAAACTTAGCTTGTACATTTTGTGCAGTCTCAAACGAGCCTGGGAAACTGAAAATGATACTTGAGTTGACATCTTACTCCCAAGATAGGTAGCATTTACGTGGTATCTAAAAAAACTTCAGCTGATACAGGTCAAAGGAGAATTCTGGAGGACAAATAAATAGATGGAAGCAGAAACAACACAATAAATGTGACTGCTTGGGGGCCATATTTATCTCTTTAGTTCTCTGTGGATGAAAACTGCCTCTGTTAAAATACTTAAAGTGTTTCAGTGGCCAAAAGAAGTCTGCCCTCTGCTACATTTATTTATTTATTTATTTATTTATTTATTTATTTATTCATTCATTCATTTATTCATTCATCACATAATTTAACAATTGCTGATGGAGTATTGTATGTGTCAGGCCTATTGCTAGGATTTGGAAATTTTAAAGAAAAATAAGAATGTGCCCTTGCCATTAATACATTTATATCCTAGCCTGGAAGCATCTGCAAACAAGTAACTGCTGGAAAGTACGATAGTAAAGCTATCATTTAATGTTGAGCTATGCATAACTATAAAAGCTTAGTTATCCGCCATAGTCACACGGGGAAGAACTATGAATCATTCTCCTAAGATTAGATATATCCCAGGATTAAATAAACAAACCCACTGAGGAAAATAACACTGGATTTCCCACTGTCCGAGAACAGCATGCTGCATCAGAATTGGAGGAGACACTATGAATTCATGGTTAACACTACACGTATATCAATGAATATCTTAAATTTACTTCATAGACGCCTGGGTTTTCCAAGAACAGAAAGTAGAACTAGACATACATTTACTTTTATTTCTATATATCTATGGCTATATATATATATATATATGTTATATATGTGTATTGGCCATTGAGAAGGCTTGGATATTGTGATTCCCCAGTAGCAATAAGCAATTCTAGCGCCCAGGGCTTTACTTCTAAATACTCACCATTCTTTACCTAAGAAGCAAGGATCACTTTGAAAATGACTAAATTTGTGAGTAGAGCTGGAAAAGTAAATGAACCTTGGAGGGTTTTTTGTGCAATAATTTAAGGAAATTTTCAAGGAATAAAGGCATAAGAAGAATTGCGAAGGGGTCTTATATTGTCAATTTTGGGATAATCTGAGCATAAAAATAAATAATATTAGTCAAGTATGGTATCATACACCCACAATCCCAGCCCTTAAGATGGTAAGATAGAAGGATAAGTTTGGATCTAGGCTGGGCAACGAAGCAAGTTTGAAGATCTCCTAGGCTACATAAATGATATTCTACCTAATAAATAAATAAATACTTACAGAAAATTGGAATAAATACGTTCAAGAGATGTAAATAAATGCATTCATGGGGGCAACACTTCCCTATGTGGAATGTTAGAAAACCCCAAGGCAATAAAAGAGCTTTTAAGGTCCTTTAGAACTTAGTACAATAGTATATATGCTTATAATCTAAGCACTTGGCCATTCTCAGCTACATAGAGAGTTTGAGGTCATGAAACCTTATCTGATTAAAAAAAATAAAAATAAAAAAAATCACAGATCATCTTTTTAAGAATGAACACAGCAAGAATTATCAGTAGATTCAGGCAAAAGTTTGATGAGAAATGGTAGATCTACCTAATCTTTTTACCAATGAATCTGTTCATTTTTATGTATATGGGGTCGTTGGTCTTCATGTGTTATCTATGAAATACACTCACAGAGTGCTCATAGAGACCAGAAGAGGGTGTTTGATCCCCTAGAACTGAAGTTACAGATAATTGTGAGCTGCCATGTCAGTGCTGGAAACTGAACTCATGTTCCTTAGAAAAACAGTGCTCTTAATCACTTAGCCAGCTCCCAGACAGGGAAATGGTAGATCTATATAGTCTTAAAACATCTGACTACACACATGTGTATAGGTCATATATGCATGCAAAATATCCATAGATAAAAAAATACAAATAAAATCACAAAAATCTCTTCTTGCAGAATACTTCAATAGCAAATGGAAATGATAAGTCTAGAGAAACAAAAACTTCAAAAACGTCTTTTGATCCTTACAACCCAATTCAATGTCACCAGTAATAGCACAAACTGACACCATGTACCTACTGACACAAGGTGTTAAAAGAGACACCTCTGATGCTACTGAAGACGGCATTAGAACTCCACTACACACACTACAGAACCCTGGGTCAGATCCTCTGTGGACATGGCCATGTTACTTCCTCTGTGTACACGCCTAGTATTGCTTTCATTGAATTAATTATAAATATTTATGAATAGAGTTTGTCTTCACCTGCTCTGTGATTCTAAAGGCAAAGGAGAGAATGTTATTTACCTCTGTACCCTCTAACATATAGTCTTCTCCCAGGATGACTTGCGATGACATCAGTTACTTGGTATTGTCTCTTGCTTTGCTTTTGTCACAAAGATAAACTGTGACTTAACTGAGAAAGAAGGTCATTTTGATTATTCTATAGAATGGTAAGTCTGGAAGTAGACAACCACAGAGTTGGGTCTGTAGTTCAATGATGAGGGCACTGGTAATCACTTCAATGACAGGGCTTTCTCTCACTCTCAAGAAGACAAACAGCTCTAGTTAGCATTGTCCCATGTAACAGGAACGCAGAAAATATGAGTGTCAGTAATTAGTTCTTGTTTTAAGGAAAACCCTTTCTCAAGACATAGACTCCAGTTCAGTTTCATTCATATGTTTATTCCTGAGCAATTATAGAGCACAGGGCTGGACACATCACTAACGTAGGTTCTAATGATAGGAAATGTAGGGTCTACTGAGAAGGAAGCATTTGCTCCTGCCATTCTCTACCCGACTACAAATTCTTTCATGGTAGGAGTTGATTCTTACTCATTTTCCTCTTGTGTGTCCAGAGTATACCATGGTGTGCTACAATAAATGTTCAGTAGATGTTAGTTGAATGAATGAAACACACATTTCACACTCAGAGATCTCCCATTCAGCCATCTCTGATCCAAAAGCTTTCAAAACCACAACTCACATACCTCTCCACCTCCTGAGCCCTCCCACCTATACCTCTCACACCCCAAGCTCACACAACTCTCATGCCCTGAGGCCTCACCCCTGCAGCCCTACCACCCACAAACCCACAGAGTTCTCATGCCCTGAGCCCTGACACCTGCACCCCTCACACTCACAGATTATACCCTGAGCTTGCACGCCTACGCCTCTTACACCCACGGCTCATGCAGCTCTCATGCCCAGAGCCTTACCCCTACTCACCTCACTCCCCCCCCCCCACATCCAATGCTGTCATGTGCAGGTGTTACACACTCACCGTAGCAGAGAGACAAGCTCTGACTTTCTGGATAATCAAGGAGATAATTCTCAGAGTCTGGCACATAGTAAATACCTCATCGCTAGTCTCTATACACAATAGGCTGATATGCCCACTCCTGAACCAGTCCCTGGCAAGAGAAGTCAGTAAAGTTTTTGGCTACCTGAAGAAGAATCTGTCTGGATGCCAGTCCAGATTAGAAGTTGTGGCTTCAAAGCCTGAATTTGTCTTGACCATGGGAAAAAAAAAAAAAACCAGTTCTGAAAGTAGGATGTAGGAGATATCCTGAGGAGATAACAGTCATTAGTTGAATATGGAGGATAGCATCTGAGTAGAAGGGAGGAGCCAAAGGCACTGAGGTGGAAATTCTTTTCTAAATTGACACACAGAAACAATAGAAAGATGGGGAGCCACTTACTTGCTATTTCCAGAAATTTGGAAGCCATTCCCAGACTTAGAGTTCAGTTGTGGTTAACAATGAACAAACAAACAAGACAGAGAGAAACCATCAGAATGAGGGCCCCCAAGCCTTGTACTATGTGGTAAGAAAGGGGCAAGGTCAGCTACGAACAGCACACGCAAGAAATTAATGCATTTCACAACCACTTTATCACACAGAAGTTAGAAAAAATGATAAGAATACTAGTGTTTGGCTGGTTAACTAGTACAAGTTAGTTAGTTAAGAAGATAGCAGCTGGGAAGATGTTCCCCTAAGGGGTTTTGAGACTATAGTTGTGTGGGTTTATGTAAGTTACATAATTTCTAACTTAGTTTGCTTTCTGTTGCTGTGATAAACACCGTGACCAAAAGCAACTTGGGGAGGAAAAAGATTTTGTTTCATTTTAGAGTTTATGACCTGTTGTGAGGGAAAGCCAAGGCTGTAACTCCTGGAGGCAGAAACAGAAGAGAAAGCATGGGCGGGTGTGTGCCAGGGTCCCTTATTTAGTTACATTTCTTATGCTGTCCAGGTCCACTTGCCCAGAGGCAGCATCTCTCACAGTTATGTAGGCATCCCACCATCAATCATTAAACAAGAAACTCCCCCCATAGACTTGCTTGTAAGCCAGTCTTTTTATTATTATTATTATTATTGGTTTTATTGAGGCAGAGATCTGTATAGTTTTCTGCTAGCTGAGTCAGGAAAAGTTCAGCATGTTGAGAAATGGTCAACAGCAGTTTGTCGGGAGATTTGGATAGGGTATCCCCAGTACACATTATTTATCTCATCTCACTTAACAATACATGCCTTCTGGGGGGAGACTTTAGCCTAATGTGTAAATTTAAAAATCACTTTTAAAATGTGGTAGATTGTTGATTTGTTCCCATCCTTGTCTAAATAAAATTATCTAAGGTCCCTGTGCAAGACCGATGGCAAGAAGGGCTACAATCACCCATCCCTTCCTGCACACACGTCTTTGAAACAAGATCTCAGCAGCATCACCCGTCACAAAGATGGTCTACATCTCTGTCCTTGCAATATCAAGGGATCATGTGACTTACTATGATCAGCAGCTATGACAGAAGCCAACAGCATGGCAGCTTCAGAACATGGTCTTAATGTGTGTACCTCCCTATCCCCTGACATTATTAAATGAACAAACTCAGGCTAGCCCCACCATGTGATGAGAGACACATTACCTACACACCTAACTACTAGCCAGCCAATCGTCAGCCTGTGAGTAAGTCTATCCAAGACTAGTCCCACACCTGACACAGAAGCAAGCCCAGTAGTGATCAGGCAGGCCTGGGCTAGTTGGGCAGAATCCTGCAGATGACCCATTGATTCATGCACATTGACAAAGGACTTCTGTCTGAGGTTACTGAGTTTTGGAGGTGGTTTGCTATAGAGCAAAAAGCCATTGTTATAGCATGTCAGACGCCTTTTGTCTTGCTGTTCTGGTGTTCTTGTTTCACACTTTGGTGAGGTTTTGAACAAACCATAGGCCAACCTTGCATAACTTCAAAAATGCAAAACCCCTGCAGGCTCCACTCTCAGCACTCTCTGTTCTTCATCTGGCTGATTCATGAGAACTCTGTGAGACTCATCTCGGCCACTGACTGATAACATGACCCAACACGCTTGCCACCCCATACTCCACCTGAGAAGGCGCAAGGTCTTCAACTGTCTCAGAACTGAGATGGCACTTACCCTGGGTCACATTCATCTGCTCACATAGCTATGAGTTTGTTATGAATGTATGATAGAAATCTCATTCTTCTGCTATTGCAGTTACTCACACAGTTCATTACAGGGATGGTGCAGGAGGAGGCTGCTTGTTTGTTCCCAGCTGCTCTGCAGCTCAGCCCTAAAATAATCACACAGAAACTATATTATTTAAATCACTGCTTGGCCCATTAGCTCTAGCTTCTTATTGGCTAACTCTTACATCTTAATTTAACCCATCTCCATTAATCCGTATATCAACTAAAGTTCTGGCGTCTGTCTCTGGCAGGGCTACATGGCTTCTCTCTGACTCTGCCTCCTTTCTCCCAGCATTCAGTTTAGTTTTCCCCACCTATCTAAGTTCTGCCCTATCAACAGGCCAAGTCAGTTTCTTTATTAACCAATGGTATTCACAGCATACAGAGGGGAATCCCACATCACCTCCCCTTTTCTGTCTAAATAAAAAAGGTTTTAACTTTAACATAGTAAAATCACATATAACAAAACAGTATCAAGCAAAAGTTACACTTACAATATTTATATCTACTTTATATTTTTTCATAACTAAGGAAAACTATGAATTCTTCAACTCCAGCAAAAACTCCAGAAGGATATAATATTACTTAAGTAAACAGGAAGTGTATTGTATCAACTTCCAAAACTCTAGAAATGACAGAGACATCTTGCTGCCAGGACAGTCACCCAAAGTTCTTCTGTACCATTGGGGCATCCATCTTTAGTCTACAGGCTCATAATATCCAGCAGACTTTTCCATGAAGCAGGAAATTTCAAGGACAGTTCTGCCTATATTGGCAGTTTGTCAGTCACATTTTTCTGAGTCCTACAGAATGTCTGGCAGACTCTTTCATGAAGCAGGAACTCTGAAGGATCATTTCACCTTTAGGCAAGTTCATCAGTCATTTTTCTGTGTGTCCTGCATGTCCAGTTCATCAAGCAGTCCAGGCAAGAGCAGTTTCTTGCCCAAATGACTAACCAACTCCATAAGGAGCCTCTTCGATACCCATCTTCCTCTTGAAGCAATTGGTGCTGTCAGGAGCAGATGTGTCTCATTGTCATGAAAAGTCCTAACTTCTTAAAACATTTTGAATGCCATATTCTGTAGTCTTTGAAAGATTTAAAGAAAACCTATCTATCTGAAATACATCTCTGTACATTTAGAAAATCTAACTAACATGACTACAAGTTTGATACTATAGATGATTATCCAACCTATATTTCTTAATTATATATTACATTTTAAATGAGCTGCACAAACAAAGTACCTTAATCAAAAGCAGGAATACACATATAATTGACCTTAAATTTGTATCAATAAACCAAGATCTATACCAATGCAAATTTCTATAGCACAGGAAGTCTTTGTTTTTAAGTGATATAAATTCAATGCCTTTAAAATAGCATTATGCTTAATTTTGGAAAAACCTAGCACTTTATATACTATTAGGTGATGTGGGATTTCCTTCTGTATCCTGTGACGGCTGGGAAAGCAACATGCGATCTCTTTCTACAAGTAGGTGGGTAAATAACCAAACTGACCTCCCCGATTGGTCTAGAGTAACCAGTTGGTACATTTCAGCTCCTTGGCCACTTAACCCTGGTAGATGGAATCATTGATGAAGACCACTACAGCTGTAAAGGGTAATAAGAAAGATACCCTGAACCTGGCTTTGTGACACCCACCTGGAAGCACTAAGAAGCCTGAGGCAGGAGGGTCTGGAGTTCAATGTCAACCTAGGTTACTTAGGAAGACCCCATCTCAAAAACACAATAAGACAAACGAAAACAAATATTTTAAAAGAAGATAGCCTGAGAACTCATATTAAATCATTCTCTTTGGGTGGGGACCAGGATTAGAAAGTATGCGGTCTGGGCCCACTCTCCATCCACAGCAAGCTTATTGATGTCCTAGTTTCCTATCTATTGCTGCAATAAAACACCACAGCTAAAGTAATTTAAAAAAGAAAGAGCTTAGTTGGGCTTGCCTTTCCAGGGCTTAGAGTCCACGGTGGTGGAGTAAAGACATGGCGACCGGAGCAAAAGCTGAGAGCTCACATCTTAAACTGCAAGCAGGAGGCAGAGAGAGCTAACTTGAAATGGTCTTTTGAAAGCCCTAATCCCTGTTCCAGTAACAGACTTCCTCCAGCAAAGCCATACCTTCTAACCCTCCCTGTACTGGCTGGTGTTGTGTATCAATTCACACAAGCTAGAGCCATCAGAGAGGAAGGAGACTCAGCTAAAATGGCCCCCATGAGATCCATCTAGAAGGCATTTTCTCATTTAGTGATCAATTGTGGAGGGCTAGCCTATGGTGGGTGCTGCCATACCTGGGCTGGTGCAGTTACCTACTGACCTGTAAGAAAACAGGCTGAGCAAGCCATGGGGAGCAAACCAGTAAGCACCACCCCTCCATGGCTTCTGCATCAGCCCCTGTCACCTCCAGGTTCCAGTCCTGCTTGAGTTCCTGTTCTGACTTCCTCCAATGACGGACTATGATCTGGAAGTGAAAATCAAATAAACCCTTTCCTCCCCAAGTTGCTTTTTGGCAATGATGTTTCATCGCAGCAATAGAAAACCCAACTAAGAACACTCTCAAAACAACTACCAACTGGGGACCAAGTATTCAAATGCCTGGGATTTATGGGAGACAGCTAATTCAAATCAACACACTGATAGCATCATTTTCGAGGAATACTAGAGAGACCATGCTAGATCTACAATACAGTGAGTACACAAAAGCAGGTACATCTACAAAAAGCGAGTACACAAAAGCACATCTTACCTTATCTTAGTTCTATTATCTTATCTTATTTTATCTTATCCTATCTTGGTTCTATTGGTGTGAAGAGATGCTAGGCAAGAGAAGAGACCAAGGCAGCTCTTATTAAAAAGGTGTGTGTGGGGGTCTTTAATTGGTGACCTGCTTATAGTTTCAGAGGTGAACCCATCATCATCATGATGGGGAGCTTGGCAGCAAGAAAAAAGGCATGGTGCTGGAGAAGTAGCCGAGACATCACATCTGTCTGCAAGTGGCAGGTAGGGAGAGAAACACTAGGCCTGCTATGGGCTTTTGAAATCTCAAAGCCACTCCCAGAATCACACCTCCTCTAACAAGGTCACACCTAGTCTTAAATCCTAATCTAATCTCCTAATCCTTCTCAAATAGTTCCAGTAAACTGGGGACTAAGCATTCAAATAAATGAGTCTATGGGGGTCGTTGACATTCAAACCACCACACACCTCCAGCAATCCAAGCTTATTTTTAATTTTTTGAAGGATAATCTTATAAAAGAGAATACTATTCTCTTTAGTACCAAAAAATAGAACTCGGGCCAAAGGAGTCTAAATGTAAGACAGACTTACGTGTGGGATGCCCTAAGATGCTTTTCAAAATAAAGCTTACAGCTCTTAGAAAATAATCCTCCTTTTCTTCTTAGAGATTTCCAAACAGGGATTGGCTGTAAAAATACCGTCGAATTTGGAAAAAACAGTTTATGATCTAGGAACAAAGGAAGTCTCAGTACATTTGTATTTCATTAAAATGTGGTTGTGTTTCTAGGTACCACTTCCTTCCAGTTGCCTGTACTATCACAACTACCTGTCCACTAGAAACATATGTATTAGTGTCTGCTAACTCCAAAAACTCTTTCCATACAAATAGCAGTTCTTCCTCAAGCCCTAGAGTTCCCCGTTCACTAACTATAGGTGACTGACTTGGGGCAAATGCCTGCTTGATATCAGCCTTAAATTCAAGGATGGAAATGTTGATAATGTGGGTGTGTGTCCTTCTTTGTGTTCATGGGGGAATACAGGAAGCTGTTCTGCAAAGAAGAATAGCTAATAATATGCTAAATTAACACAACCAGCGAGTCACGTGGGAGTAGGAAACCTCATTTAAGGAACTGCCTCCTCATACTGATTGGTGGGCCGGTGTGTGGCACTTTCTTGATTACTGATTGATGTGGGAAAGCCTGGTTCACTGTGCGGAGTGCCTTCCCTGGGCATATGGACTTAGGCTGTGTAAGAAAGGAAGCTGGGCAAGCCAGGGAAAACAAGCCAATAAGCAGTGTCTCTGTAGTCTCTGCTTCAGTTCCTACCTTCCTGTCCTGTAGGGGTCTCTGTGACACTCACAGGCCTGCAGAGAGATGATTGGAGGAAGGCAAGAAGGTCCTGTCTAGTAGCTGGTGTTGGCTCAAACTTCAGGAGTCTGACCCTGAGCGGTTTATTTGGGGCTTTTTAAAGCTTGGTGAAAGCTTCCCTGGTGATAGACTCAATCCCACGTGCACAATAGAGCACACATAGATCTCCTTGAGGAACAAAGAAACTGAATGAAATCGGATGTGATTACCTTGAAACTCTTTGTAAAATCCATGTGACACCTTCCAGAAAGATGGGTTCTATAGATTCACTGAAAAAAAGAAACAAGCTTACCATAAAGGCTTAGGGTCTCTAGTCATACAGAAAACACGTCTTCTCCCGGCCTTCTGGGCAGACACCAGGTGTCGCATTCCTTTCCTTGACGGAGCATCTCTGTGTGCTTAGCATTCCAGCTGCCCCCACAGCTTATTTGTGAGCACAAAGACCTCTGTGTCTCCTACAGGGTTCCTGCCTCAAGCATCTGTCATGGCTTCCTGCAGTGACGGACTATGAACTATAAGCTAAAACAGACGCTTTCCTTCTCTTAGCTGCTTTTGGTCAGTGTTTTATCACAGCAGCATGGCAAATTAGGACAAGTAATCAATGTAATTTATACATCTGTAGACCAGTCCCAGTTCCAAGCGTGGTAAGCCAGCAAGAAACAAAGCACACAGGAACCTAATGTCAAGCAAGAGACAGGTGTAAACAGTAAGGGGGGTGGGCAGAGGTGGGGGAGAGCGAGCAAGCTAGCTCAGGGTCAGTGAAAAATCTCGTGCTTCTTCCATCAACCCTGCCTTGTTAATGGCAGCTGTGGTCAGTCTCTGTCACTAACCCCGTTAAGGGTCTGAAATCCAATTCTACATGCGATACACTGGCTCCTCGTCACCGCTTTGAGACATGAACGGAGAGGTGATTCTTGAAGACAAGAAGGCTAAGGAACTGGCTCTGTGAGTCGATGGCTTGCTATCCAAGCATGGAGACACAGTTTGAATGCTCAGTGCCCACACAAAACAGCACCTGCTCCTCCAGTGTGATATGGAGGAGATGAGGAGAACCTGGGGACATTTACTGGATTGTTGTCAGTCTTGCTGAAATAGTGAGTTTGGTGTCAGTCAAGAAATCCAATCTCAAAAATTAAGGTGGAGAGTTACAGAAGGGGACACCCAGGGTTGACCTTCAGCCTCCACATAAGCACATATGGACGAGTGCACCCACGTACATGTATGTACACACTTGCTTACAGCACACACACACACACACACACATACACGTGCATGCATACACACACACACACACACACACACACACACAGCCAGAAGCTGGGGACAGGCAATGAGGAAACATCTCTCCCTCTCATTCCATGTATTTCTTCTTTAGTTTGTGATCTGTGGTTTACAGTTCCTATAAGGAAGACGAGAAGCTGCTTCCCTTGATACTGATGATTAGCAGGGCAAAGGTTCCATGATGAACAGTTTTATGCTCTCTACTGTATCCAGGTTTTCTAATTTAATATTTCTACATCATTCTGTGATAAGGAGGTGTAGTCTCCACCCTGCCTTATAGTGATAAATAATACCATTTCGAAACAAGGGTGGAGCACATAGATAATGCAAGAAGGACCTGTGGTTTGAGATGCATTCAGATGCCTATAAATAGGCAGAGTCAGAGTGTGCTGGGGGCTTCCAGGGGCTTTTCAACCAAGCCAAACGGGAGATGTTTGGATGGTAAGGAGTCCAGGTCTTGGTACAGTGTGTACTTGGACCTCCAAGGAACTCCTGTTCGTGGGGCTTTTAGCTTCGGAAATCTTCAACTTCTTAAATAACGGAGAGGAGAAAGATTAAAATAACAGCCATTTTGCCAAACCTGCTTTTATTACAATGACTCCTGCCGCGAGACGCAGATCCTCTTTCAATTTTGTACTTGCTGATTAATTTCCTGTTGATCCGAAGGTAACCCAAAACCTCCGTGGATGAAACAGGAACAGCAAGTGCTCCTGGGTAATGGGATTGAGTCACTAGGGACCAGCCTCTGGGGGGCTTCCTCCCAGCTCCAGGTGGCTGGGAGGGCCATAGCGAGAGGCGTTTGTTAGTGAGAAGTGTGTTCGTTTGCAAGTTTGGTTCCCTCCCTCCTCTGGTGTCCTAGGAACAGTTGTCTCATATTTACATGTGTCATAGATTTTGATGGATAGTACTGTTATTTGAGAACTGTTGGCCCACATAGGCACCAAGTTTAGCTCTAAACTAGACAGACACTACCATCCTAAAATTAAGCAGCCATTGAAAATTCCGGTAACATGACATTATTAATTCCTTTTGTGGCAATAGCTGCAATAGCCACTCTGCTCCACCAAATTCTGCTTATATCAGGAAATTCAGCTCGCCACTTCCAAGGCTAAGCTATCTTTTTTGGGGGGCTGACTTTAACACATCCATGCGCTCCTCTGCTTGGCCAAACAGAAGAGCAAAAGAGCAGAGGGGGATGGGTCAATAGTGAAGACGACATCGTCCCTTTAGCATGGTCACCTTTGAAAGCAGAGTCATGCTCCTCAGGCACGGCTGCCGCCTGCCTGCTCTCTCAGTCTTGGTGTTGCCAATCTGCTCTGATATGCTCCTTGATTTCAGCTTTTACAATCAAATTCATATTGATACCACATAAAGTGTAATGTCTCTGCTAGAAGCTGATGGGCCGGCCGAACTGGAGACCAGCCAAGCTCCACTTAGAGATGGATAAAATAAGACCAACCTCATATTAGCCAGGAGAACGGATGGCTCATGGATGAAGCTCAGATCTCCTGGGTTCTCAACTAGAAGCACAGAAGTATGACCTTAGCCCCACTGCCTGACTTCTCTGTAATGTTAACCCCGAGGAGAAACATGAACCCTGTTTCCCTAGGACAGTAGAATAAATAACGAATGCATACAAAGTAGCCGCAGCAGTATGTGGTGAAGGCTCGGTTTAACGATGGCCCAGTGTCTGAAGGCCTTTAGGCAAAAGCAAACGGGGAGCTCAGGTCTTGTAGTTCTGATTTCCTATACCTCATACTCTTCCAGGCTACAATACATATATACATACACACACATACATACACGCATGCATACATACATATACACACACACACACACCTGTGTGTGTGTCCCTAAATACACAAATGCAACCTGCTCAATCAGTATAATGTTATTTCTCACTTGCATGTGTATGTTTTCAGGGCCGTATTATCCAACACATTTGGAATTGGATAACGGTTGGTGCTCTCTCCCTTGAGAAGACTGTTTCTCCTACTTTCGGCATTCCTTAGTTGCCTGTCTTTGTGGAAGGTTAACCTTTACCCCCATCTTTGTTTGTTGTTTACTGTGTGACAGACTGGCCACCTTTCACCTATTACCTCATTGACCCAACATAATAAAACCATTAGCCAGCATTATAATGGGCCCATTTTACAGACATGGAATCTAAGTCTTGAAGAGATGAAGTCACCTGTCCAAGGTGACACAGTTAATGTCTGTGAGATCTCAGAGTCAAGCACAGGCCAATAGAACCGGATGTGAACTCATTTCACTGTCCACTAGTTAGCCTGCCTCAGTGATGTTCCTCCCACCGACCACACACACTCCGAGGGCAGCATGTCTGTCCCCTAATGTCCTGCCAACGCATGACTGCCACCTTTTCAGGGAAGAAGGTCTGGGCATCAAGTTCAGCAAACGGTGAGTATGAGGTGACCTTAGAGCTCATCCACAGGAGGCAGAAACAGCCTTGCTGCTGCCACCTCCCACTGTTTCCTTTTTCTCCCAACCTGCACTTGCCACTTTTCAGTGTGTGTTCATGTTGTCTAGACTTTGAAAGACAAGTAGAAGTGAAATTTAGGCTAGTTCCAGTGTGTGCTCAAAGGTTCGGGAAAGGCAACTGGACAGAAATCCAGCTTCTGTCAGTTCAGCTTTGGCAGTATTTCCCAGGACAAGGAAGGAAGGACTGAATCCTTTTAGAAGGGTTCCAACACTAATTTGCATGAAATAATCAAATGTATGTGACTAAGGGGAATATGAGTTTTCCATGATAATCAAATGCCTTTATTTAGGAGGAAATAAAATAGGCTGTGAGGTGCCTGGAGGCTTCCGAAGACGAGAAATAGCATGGCGGGGCTCGATCGTGGGCACATACAGTGATGAGTTTTACCTCAGGAAAGAAAAGGACTGTATCAGAATTCATTTCATCTGCAGGAAGCATAGTTTCTGAATAAACAAGAAGATTATTTCTCTCTCATGTACAAGAGACCTAAAGTAAACAGCTCAAGGTTGCCAAATCACCCACAGCAGAGAAACCTTTCTTCTTTGTGATGTCCAGCCACTTCCAAGGAAAATTCGTGATGGGAGTGGATGGTAGTACCCAATTATTATAACTGCTTTCAGCAGGGAAAAAGGAGCCCCTGCCTTTCCACTTAAGAACACAGTGTGTGGAATTCACGCACTCTTGTGCTAATATCCTATGTGGGAGAACAGTCACTTAACACACATAGCAGGAGAGATGTAGTCCTGCTTCAGTTAAGCATCCAAATTAAAATCAAAGATATAAAGAATAAACTGACTTCTAATAGAGAGGAAGATGGGCATCGAAGAGGATCCTTAGCCATTTGGGCAAGAAACAATTAATAAACGAGATCTCCTGAACTGAGAAGCTTCTGTATAGCAAAGGATATAATCAACAAGATACAATATCAGCCTATAGAATGGGAAAATAACTTTACTAACCATTAATCCACTCCCAAAACATATGAAGAACTCAGGAAATTAGTCATCAAAAGGATAAATAATCCAATAAAATATGTTACAGACCTAAATTGAAAACTCTAAATAGATGAAATTAAAATGACCGAAACACACTTAAAAAATGCTCAAATATAACATCCTTAACCGCTAGAGAAATGCAAATCAAAACAACTCTGAGATTCTACCTTATCCCTGTAAGAATGACCCAGATTAAAAGCACTGCTGACAATTTATGCTTAAGAGAGTGTGGGGTAAAGAAGAAAACTCCTCCACTGTTAGTGGGGGTGCCAACTGGCACAACTGCCTTGGGTACGAATTCACATGCCTACAAACAGCAGACTTTTGACAAAGAAGCAAAATTGTGAAATGGAAATGCATGCATATTTAACCTATTTATTTATTTTTTAACTGTTCTGAAGTTGTAGTTCCCTGAGGATAGTTCCCTTTTCTGCAAACCTGCCTGTCAGCTTCTGGTTGAAGCTGTACTGTACAGCAGAGGGTACGACACAGTATCTCTCTGTCTGCCAACCTGCCTTTCCTCGCTCTGGCGGGCAGATTTTTAACTATCTCTTTTATTTTATCTTATAAATATAAAATTAAGAGAATTCCCGAATCCTCTCCTCTGTTCTATAGCCTGTGTGAGGTTAACTTACTCTTGTTCCTGCTTGCCTTTTGCCAGCAAGTGTGTTAGATTAGCTGGTTACTGTGTGCACGTGGCGCCTCAATCTCAGCGGTAACCAAAGGTCTTGTTTTCCTGATTTCTTTCTCAGTCTCTTCGTTATTTGTATAATAGGAGGAGTGCTGATGTTTTGAGTTCATTTCTATGCAGTCACTTCACTGAAGGTGTTTATCAGCTGTAGGAGTGCCCTAGTGAAAATTTTTGTCACTTATGTATCCTATCATAGCACTTGCAAATAACGATACTTTGACTTCTTCTTTCCAATTTATATCCCCTTGATCTCTTTCAGCTCCCTTATTGCTCTTGTTAAGACTTCAGTTATCACACTGAATAGGTATAGAAAGAGTGGACAACCTCATCTTGTTCCTGATTTTCGTGGAATTGCTTTCAGTTTCTCTCCATTTAATTTGATGCTGGCTTATAGACTTGCTGTACATTGCCTTTATTATGTTTTGTATGTCTCTTGTATTCTTGATCTCGTCCGGACTTTTATCATGAAGGGGTGCTAGATCTTGTCAAAGGATTTTTCAGCATCTATTGATATAATCATATTTTATCTTTCAGTTTATTTTTTCTTCATCTATTTATTTTACATTCCAGCCACAGCCTGCTCCCTTCCTCCTCTTCCAGTCCCTCTCCAAAACTCGTCCCACCCCCAAACCCCTCCTTATTTATTCTTAAGGTGGACTACATTGACTGATTTTAATGTTGAACCATCCTTGCCTCTCTGCGATGAAGCCTACTTGATCATGGTGGATTCAGTTTGCAAGTATGTTATTGACTATTTTTTGCATCTATGTTCATAAGAGAAAAATGTAATTATCATTCTTTGTTGAGTCTTTGTGTGGTTTGGGTATCAAGGTGACTGTGACCTCATAAAAAGAACTTAGCAATGTTCCTTCTATTTCTATTTTGTAGAATAATTTGAGGAGTATTAAAGTGAACTCTTCTTTGATATTCTGATATAATTCTGCCCTAAAACTGTCTGATCCTGGGCTTTTTGTTGTTTTTGCTGGGCGACTTTTAATGACTGCTTCTATTTCACCAGGGATTGTAGGTCTGTTTAAATTGTTTATCTGATCTTGATTAAACCTTGGCAATGGTATCTATCAAGAAAATTATCCATTTCTTTTAGAGTTTCCAATTTTGTGGAGTACAGGTTTTTGAAGTATGTCTATGATTCTCTGGATTTCCTCAGTGTCTGTTGTTATGCCCTCTTTTTTGTTTCTGATTTTATCCATTTGGATATTGTCTCTCTGCCATTTAGTTGGTTTGAACAGGAGTTTGTCTGTCTTGTTGATTTTCTCAAAGAACCAACTCTTTGCTTCATTGATTCTTTGTATTGTTCTCTTTGTTTCTTCTTTACTGATTTCAGCCCTCAGTTTGATTATTTCTTGCCATCTACTCCTCTTGGGTATGCTTCCTTTTGTTCTAGAGCTTTCAGGTGTGCTGTTGAGTTGCTTGTTGAAATAGGAGCGGCAGGGCCCAGCCACCGCTCCTATTTCAACAGATGGCGCCCAGACGTGATGGGCTAAATCCACTTAAAAACCTGAGAAGGCTTAAAAATAAGGGAGAGAGAGTTTAACACAGATTTTTGCTGTTTTGTTGGTGGCGTGCTGTAGAGAGATTCCTGATTCAGCAACAAAAAAAAAAAAAAAAAAAAAAAAAAAAAAAAAAGCTGCATCATCTTAAAGCGCGGCTTCCTGGGAGCTGTGCTGCCAGCGTGAACTCTGGCTTTAAAGCATTTCAAGGCTTTTATGGGACTGGATGTTTGTGTTCCGCTTGGGATCGGAGGAGAGTGCTCTGAGACCGTGCAGATGGCTCAGAGCTCCCCGCCTGCACCTGGGCAGAAGGCAGAATCAAGCTTAGGCAGGCGGAAGAGCATGGCGGATTCCTGCCGCCATACAGACTGTTTTCAGACTGCGCAGTGCTCTGCGTGTCAGATTTGGCTGTAACTTGGATGAAAAGAGTTTCTGTGCTACACACTCAGTCTCAGAATTAAACTGCTGATTGCGGCTCCAATGTGAACTGCTGTGTGCCTGGAACTGTGCTCAGCTCAGAAGCACCAAATGACTCTGAGGCAGGAGCGGCTGCTCCATGCTAAACTGTGCTGATCTCAGGCAGGAACTACCGTAATTACCTTAAAACCGTGCAGTTAAGGTTTAGACTGGGCAGGACACAGGCAGTACCGTATTACCTGTAAATGGTGCAACTTAAGTTTTTAAGAAATGCTTAACATTTTAAGAAATGCTCCTGTATAGTAAAGAAATTACAGATTCACAATAAAACAGATTCAGACACTGTTGGATAAATGTACGTAGGCTTGGGAAAGAGAAGAAAAAGAATATAAAGAATAAAGTTAATGTCTTAAAAAGAAAAAGGGTAAAGTCTTTAAAGAGACAGAGTACAGAAGTACAGATAGTTATAGATTAAGAGAAATAAAGAAAAATAAGCCACGTAAAAATGGAAAATTCACAGAGAGTCTGGATTATGTACATTGTGTTTTCTTTAAAGTTTTTGACTGTGAAGGAGCTAAGTACAGAGAGACATTTCATTATATGGGCTGCCAAGCTAAACCAAAATGGATTTCATGAGGGTATTATGATTTCAGAATTTGGGTCTAAGGATATGATGCTTTGGAGAGGGTCTTCTTTTGTTTTTGCAGAGGATGAGACCCTGTGGATTGCATCTATCCCGGTATGGTATGATAGACCACGCCCTCCTGAATGGTTGCTGTGAACTCCTTCAGAAAATTACTTCACTCAACTGCCAACTGAGATGAACCTGGCACACAGGTTACACCCTAAATGATCTGATTAACAGCGCCCCTATTCAGCAGGAAGCAGTTTGGAGAGAAAAACTACGCCCATGTTCCCAAATATTGTTTATAAATGTTCTTTTACATTTAAAGGGGGATATGATATAGATATGAATAATTTGCATTGGTATGGATTTTAAGGTCAATTTTGTTATATGTATATGTATTTTTGATCTTGATTAAGGTATTGTGATTGTGTAGTTCATTTAAAAATGTAATGTATAATTAGGAAATATAGGTTGTTAATGGATAATCATCGCTAATAGTTAAGCTTGTAGTCATGTTAATTAGATTTTCTAGATATATAGAGATATATTTTAATTAGATTGGCATTCTTCATATCTTTCAAAGACTGCAGAATATGGCATTTAAAATATTTTGATAACTTAGGACTTTTCATGACAAGGAGACACGTCTGCTCCTGGCAGCACCAGCTACTTCAAGAGGAAGATGGGCATTGAAGAGGATCCTTATGGAGTTTGATAGCCATTTGGGCAAGAAACTGCTCTTGCCTGGACTGTTGCATAAACTGGACACAGAGAACCCGCAGAGAGAGGACTGCTGAACTTGCCTAAAGGTGAGATGACCTTTTGGGGTTCCTGCTTCATGAAAGAGTCTGTGAGACATTCTGCAGGACACAGCAAAAAGTGACTGAACTGTCTTTGGAATTTCTTGCTTGATGAGAATGTCTGCTGGATACTATGGGCCTGTAGGCCGAAGATGGATGCCCCAACGGTACAGAGGAACTTTGGGTGACTGTCCAGGCAGCGAGATGTCTCTGTCATTTCTAGAGTTTTCTTATTTCTTGTTTGATAGGTAATATTATATCCTTCTGGAGTCTTTGATGGAGTTGAAGAATGGTTAGTTATAGTTTTCCTTAGTTATGATAAGAGATAAAATAGATATAAATATTGTAACTGTAATTCTTACTTGATAACTGTTTTGTTATATGTAATTTTACTATGTTAAAGTTAAAGCCTTTCTTTTTTGTTTAAACAGAAAAAGGGGAAATGATGTGGGAGTGATTTCTTATTAATAAAGAAACTGCCTTGGCCCATTTTATTGGATAGAAAATTAGGTAGGCGGAGTAGACAGAGGAGAATGCTGGGAAAAAGAAGCTGTGTGAAGAGTCGCCATGGTTCTCCCGCTCCAGACAGACGCAGGTTAAGATCCTCCCTGGTAAGCCAGCTCGTGGGCTACACAGAATATTAGAAATGGGTTAGAACAATATGTAAGAGCTAGCCATAAGGAACTGGAACTATCCGGGCCAGGCAGTGTTTGAAAGAATACAGTTTCCGTGTAATTATTTCTGGGCATAAGCTAGCCATGCGGGCGGCCGGGTGCCGGGGACGCAGCCCTGCCGCTCCTATTTCAACAGTTGCTAGTATGAGACATCTCCAATTTTTTATTACACTTTATAGGCACTTAATACTATTAGTTTTTCTCTTATCACAGCTTCTATTGTGTCCCATAAGTGTGGGTATGTTGTACACTCATTTGTATTGAATTCCAGGAAGTCTTTAGTTTCTTTTTTATTTTTGCCTTTGCCAAGTAGTCATTCAGTAGGGAGTTGTTTAGTTTCCATGAGTTTGTAGGCTTTCTTTTGTTTCTATTGTTGCTTATATCCAGCTTTAATAGATGGTGGTCCAGTAGGATACAGGACATCACTTAATTTTTCTTGTATCTACTGAGACTTGTTTTATGAACTATACGGTCAATTTTGGAGAAAGTTCTGTGAGGTACTTAGAAGAAAGTCTATTCTGTTGCGTGTGTTTGGGTGGAATGTTCTGTAGTATCTATTAGGTCCATTTGGTTTTTAATGTCAGACAGCGTCAGTGTTTCGCTGTTAATTTTTTGTCTGAGTGATCTGTCTATTGGTGAGAGTGAGGTATTCAAGACTCCCACTATTGATCACTATCAGTGTGAGTGTCAATATGTGATTTAAGCTTTAGCAGTGTTTCTGTTACAAAAGTGGGTACTCTTGTGTTTGGGACATAGATGTCAAGAATTGAAGCGTCATCTTGGTGGATTTTCCCCGTCTCCGTCTCCTTTAATTTTGGTTTGAAGTCTTTTTTGCTAGATATTAAAATGGCTACACCAGCTTTCTTCTTCAGTCCATTTGCTTGGAATATCTTTTTCCAACCCTTTACCTTGAGGCTGTGTCTATCCTTGATGTTGAGGCGTGTTTCTTGTCTGCAGCAGAAGGATGGATTCTGTTTTCCCATTCATTCTGTTAGTCTTTGTCTTTTTATTGGGGAACTGAGTCCATTGATATTGAGAGACAGTGATTGCTAATTGTGTTATTTTGAGTCCATTGATATTGAGAGATCAGTGATTGCTAATTGTGTTATTTTGTTGTTCTTGTTGGTGGTGGTTGTCTTAGTTAGGATTTATATTGTGTAAAGACACCATGACCGCAGCAACTCTTATAAAGGAAACTTTTAGTTGGGGTGGCTTGCTTACAGTTTCAGAAGTTCAGTCCATTATCATCATGATGGGGAGCAGAGTAGTTGAGACTCCTATGTCTTGCAGGCAACAGAAAGTCCACTGAGTGACTGGGACACTGGGCAGTATCCTGATCATAGGAAACCTCAAAGCCGCCCCCACAGTGACACACTTCCTCTAACAAGGCCATACCTACTCCAATAAAGCCACACCTTCTAATAGTGCCACTCTCTATGGGGGCTATTTTCTTTCAAACCACCACGGTGGTGGTGGTGGTGGTGGCGGTGGTGGTGGTGGTGGCGGCGGTGGTGGTGGTGGTGGTGGTGGTGGTGGTAAGATGTGTGTGTTTCCCTTCTTTTCGTTTGGTTGGTGTGAGATTACTTATTTTCTATGTTTTTATGGGTGTAGTTAATCTCCTTGAGTTGGAGTTTTTCTTCTAGCACCTTCTGTTGATCTGTAGATAGATATTGTTTAAATTTGACTTTACCATGGAATAACTCATTTTCTCTATCTATGGTGATTGAAAGTTTTGCTGGATATCATAATCTGGGTTCGCTTCTGTGATCTCTTAGAATTTACAGCACATCAGTCCAGGCCCTTCTGACTTTTAGAGTCTCCATTGAGAAATCAGGTGAAATTCTAATAGGTCTGCCTTTGTATGTTACTTGGTCTTTTATCCCTGCAGATTTTAATATTTTCTGTGTTCTGTATGTTTATTGTTTTTACTCTTCTGTGATGTGGGGACTTTTTCTGGTATGATCTATTGTACCAGCTATTTGGTGTTCTGTAGGCTTCTTATATTTTTATGTGCCTCTCCTTCATTAGGTTAGGAAAATTTTCTTCCATAATTTTGTTGAAAATATTTTCTAGGCCTTTGAGCTAGGATTCTTCTCCAGGCTCTAGTCCTATTATTCTTAGGTTTGATTGTTTTATAGTGTCCCATATTTCCTGGATCATTTGTCAGGAATATTTTAGGTTTAACATTTTCTTTGACCCGTGTGCCATTTCTTCTATGATATCTTCAGTGCCTGAGATGTTCTTGTCCATCTCTTGTATTCTCTTGGTGATGCTTGCCTATTTAGTTCCTGCTCATATACCTAAATTTTTATTTTTATAATTCCCTCGGTTTGTGTTTTTTAATTGCTTCTGTTTCCATTTTTAGATCTTAAAAAGTTTTATTTGTTTCCTTCAACTGTTTGTTTTTCTTGGCTTTTTTTTTAAAAGGAATTTCTTCATTTCCTCCAATTGTTTGCTTGTATTTTCCTGGATTTAAGGGATTTATTAATTTCCTCTTTACGGACTTCTCCTCTTCATATAGTTGGTTTTAAGGTATTTTTCTTATGCTTCAGCTATGTTGGAATATTCAGGGCCTTCTGTGGTAGGAAAGCTGGCTCTGATGGAGACATATTGTCCTGGTTGTTATTAATTGTGTTTTTATGCTGGCATCTCGGCATCTGGGTTTGGCATGATTATAGGTCTAAGTGCTGATTTCTAAGTTTGTCTTTGTTAGATGGGTTTTTTCCCCTTAGTTTCTGTTGCCTCTTTGGATTTTTAGAGTATGTTGGCTGTGTATTGCCTGTTTTACTGACCTGCTGCATAGGTGTATTCAGAGGGAGTACTTGCTTTGCTGGTGTTGGAAGCTGGGGGAAGGAGATGCTTAGGAGGGATGGTTCAAGGGATCCAGAAAGGGTATGGACAGTGGGAGAGATTCTGTTGCAGCTCTAAAGACAACCCTAAATTTTGGGTTTAGGGGAACAGAGAGAGTAGATAAGGTCCTAAGGTAGCCTGCTGGTCTGGTAGGCGTAGCTTATAAGGTTGAGCAGGGTATGTCCACTTGAGTTTGGGAATGAGACACAGCCATGGGGCAGGGGGAGACCAGGGGGCTGATCTATGAGATCCCAGAAGGCATGGATGGGGGCAGGAAGCTGTAGCTGGTGTTCTGTTGCAGCTCTCGGGACAACCCTGAGGTCTGGGTTTAGGGGAACAGAGAGAGTTGTTAAGGTCCTCAGGCAGCCTACCTGATCTTCTGGTCAGCATAGCCTGTGGTTGAGCAGAGGGTGTCTGTCCGAGTTGGGGGATGAGACACAGCCATGGGGCAGGGAGAAACCTGATATGTGAGATTCCAGGATACGTGGATGGGGGGTGGGGGGGGCTACAGCTGGTGTTCTGTTGCAGTGCTCAAGATGAGCCTGAGAGATTGGGTCTCAGGGAACAGAAACCACAATGTCTTTTCTTAATACACACTGACCAGTGCCAACAATGGCTGTCCATCCTACTTAGATTTAAAAATGTCAAGACCATGATTACATTATTAGAAATATGACTTTTACTAGAGAGCATAGAAGTCGTAAGTTACCATGAGTTCCCAATCAAGAAATTATAAATAGCAGTGGGAGACATGAGGGAGGTGGGAATGAATTACTTCTGTATTTCCTTGTTAGGGTGGATCCAAAACCCAAGAAATGAAACTCAGAAGTCTTGGCTGATAGTTGAGAATCAAGCAGGCTTACTCCGATTATGAATATAAACAAATAGAAGTAACCCAATCTCTCTGCAAACCCAAGACATGAGAAATAGCATGAGTTGTCCAAGTCCCAACAGCTAGCTAGTCGTGCCTCAAAAGCCTTGACTCCCACGATGACACCTCCTAAATATTACTCAAGTTTTCTTGGCACCTCACTTTTCTCCAATCAAGCCATTCATCTTACAAAAACAGTATCACATGCAAGTGGGACTTTCCAGTGTTTCCTGATGGCCAGGCAGAAAGGGCTTCGATACCCCCCCCCCACCTCTCCTTATCGCATACACTGTGGCGTGCTCAGTGCTCTTGCCAGGAGTGGAGCAGGGGAGGGGATTCTGTTCATACTCCCCGATTCCTTGGGGTCAGCACATACTGCCCCAACCTGTAGGGGTTTGCGATGCCTACCCCCTTACTGAGTTATACACTCGTCATTTCCACGGCTCCTCAGTCCCCCAGAACAGTGAAAGGCATGGCCCTTAAATAGAAGCAGATAGCTCTACCTTTTCGAGATGAATTTACCAATGCTCCTGGTATCACCACCCCACAGGGGCCCTCACAGTCCTCCCCACTCCCAGGAACACCAATAATCCATGAGGATTTTCAGAAACTGCTAGAAGCAGGACACCTATTTATTTCAGATTTCCTGGTAGGACACTGATTTTCCTTCTGACAAATAAGTTCTTCAGGCAGAGGATAAAGCTGGTTTTGTTTGTTTGAGTTTTAGAGCTTAGCAAATGTTCCCCATTTATCAAACCATTTGTTAAACAAAAGAAAACGTGATCTGGCAAGAACCACTCTGATGGAGGTGGGTCTTGTATCTTATCTGTTGCTTTCATTGGTTAACTAATAAAGAAACTGCCTTGGCCCTTATAGGACAGAAAATTAGGTAGGCGGAGTAGACAGAACAGAATGCTGGGAGAAAGAAGGTGAGTCAGAGAGTCGCCATGATTCTCCCACTCCAGACAGATGCAGGTTAAGATCTTCCCTAGTAAGTCACCTTGTGGGCTACACAGATTATTAGAAATGGGTTAGTTCAATATGTAAGAGCTAGCCAATAAGAGGCTGGAACTAATGGGCCAGGCAGTGTTTAAAAGAATACAGTTTCCGTGTAATCATTTCGGGTAAAGCTAGCCACACGGGTGGCTGGGTGCCAGGAACGCAGCCCCGCCGCTCCCTCAACACCACTCAGCCAAGAAGGACACTGGGTGCCAAGGCCAAGGACCCGAGTTTAGAACTCAGAACCCTCAGCTTAGGCAGAACCAACTTCTGCAAGCTTTCCTCTGATTCCCACAAGCCTACTGTGGTACTGACGCTCGCACACAGACACATAAATAAAATAATGTCATATTTTCTTTTTTTCTCTTTTTTTAAAGAAAAAACAGATCATCCTGTGTGGCACTTTGTGTCTGGTTTGTGCGGAAATGAAGGACTCACCCGTAAGAGGAAGAGGACAAAGCAGCCCGAATGGGGCACGCTAGCCTAGTGGTGAGCCCTCCCAGCAACCACTCCAGCTCGCACACATAGAGCCCGTTCCTTCCCACCTCTACGGAATCAGACTCTTTCTGCTCCGGGAGAGATTGATCCTTCGTGGGCAGAGTCAAATGAGTTCACTGAATTGCTAGCTCAACTCGTTGAGTCCCCTTCAACATCCTGGAGTTCTAGAAAACTCCATTCGACAAATCACCCGGATGGTAGACAAGCAGAAGAAAGGATTCTGCTACACTTCTCTAGGTCCTGCTCCCAGACTTAGTTCCCGCATCAACTCTCCACCCAGTACCTCCTCTCACCATGCCCTCCTGCCGCCTCCTAGCCTTCTCCCACCCTACCCCTGCAACCTGGCATTTCCCATCTGGGCAGAGCTTTCTGATGACCGCTGTCAGTCCTCTTTAGCCAAAGCGCTCTGTGTCCCCACCCTTTCTTCCTGTCACCTTCCGATTCATTTCCTGTAAGCTGTGACCCTTTCTCAGGAACATTAATTAACGTGATGGTTTTTTTTTTTAAATCAGAATTCTAGGAACGCCGTATCGGCATGAGTCACACTTCTCCTGTTTCAAATAGGATTTGGTACATGTTCCTGAGGCAGATGGGATTCTTTTCCTGGATGCTTACTGTATAAATTTACAGTCTCTAACATTCTGGGAAAGAGACACATCACCGTTTGTTTTAATGCATTTTTACCACACTACTACAAGTTTTAGAGTGTAGGCATATAGAGCACTGACATTTGGAGGTTCCCCTTACCATCTTTACTAGGAGTACAGCAGATTGCCTCTATGGCGATAGGTTCAAGAGTAAGGTAAACCTCACCCTTAGCTCCAATTACTGCCTCTCGCTTGCTAGAAAACTGTACAATCTGAACACTTACAAATTGTGTTAAATATATCATGTAAATGTATGAGGACTCAGATCTAAATTAATTTGGGCTGAAATAAATCAAGCTGTAGCTAGCATATAATTTAATTAAACATCGAAACTATGACTGCTGGCACTTACTGATGCTTACTGCTAACAGGCATCGTTGCTGCAGCAGGGACAAATGTTGGGAGGGCTGCAGATCTCTGAGTTTAAACAGATAGATGATAGGGATGGGAATGACATTGTAGCAATGCCGCCTAGCCTGACTCACACGGTCTCTTTCTCGCAGTTTTGGAAGAAGGGCACATGCTAACTCACAGAAACTCACGCATGTCCATTGTTATGCCTGGTTTTCCCACCTCTACTTCTTTTGGACTTTAGCATTTTTCTTGACTATAAACCTCTCTCTCTCTCTCTCTCTCTCTCTCTCTCTCTCTCTCTCTCTCTCTCTCTCTCTCTCCTCCTGTTGGCATTTTCCCCAACCCTCATCCTCCTCCCTGCTTTGACATTTAGCATTTAGTAAACCGTGCAGCATTTCCTTCCTTCTCTCTGTCTCCCAGCATGTCTTCTCTGCTCTACAGCATGGAGGACTTTTTATTATACCTCTGACTGGGTACCTCTGGGTCTTAATGAGGTCTCCTTTCTGGAATGTATGCTGATAATTTCCTTTGCCTAAGGCTCCTCCTCTGTCTCACGTCTTCAACTCCAACCCATAGACCTGATGACTTCCCCCAGGCATGACTGGATCTCAAGGGAGAGTAAAGGGGATAGGAAGAGCCTGAACACATGCCTGGACCCACACAAAGACTCCACACAAGCACCTATGGGCACACAGGACAGCTTCTGAACTTTGGATTCCCCTGGGAAGTTGCCAACATGGGTCTGATTCCTAGATTCCAAACGCACTGTGGCTCAGCCCAGACAGCAAAGCCAACAGCCCACGTACACAGTCACACCAAGACCTGGTTCATCCCAGGGTTCTTCCTGACCACTGCCATCTTGCCATGGGTTCTTTCTCCAGCTCCTCCAGTTAATACCGTCCCATTAGATCTCTATTTAAAGGAGTCTTTAATTCCTAGCAGCAAAGAGGTCACGAATCCGAGGGCTTCAGGCCTCATCTCAGTGGGAAACTGATTCTTTTAAGTCACAAGAGACCCTGGGGTCCTCCAGACCTCCATACCAAGCTGGCACTGAAAGCTGCAGAGGGTGAGAAAGGCTGTTTCAGACCCTGCTGCACCAAGGCAAGGTCAGTTGCTCAGGGAAAGACAGGGGTGGGAATCTCCTCACTCCATCCCAGACTTTGGGTGTGATGCATCCTTCACAGTGCTAAATCAGAAACACAGACAGACATATGTGTCTTTCTATAATGTCATTGTTTATTGAGTAACTATACATTTGCAAGTTGTGTTGTTTTGTTTGGATGCAATTTGCTATGTAGTTCTGATTTCCTTGGCTAGCTATCCATTGACAAACACAGATTCTTTTATTCCAACCTCAATTAGTTATACTGACTCCTGGGTTACCATTACACACCATACAGTCATTGTATCTATCTGCACACGTGCGGATTACAGACTGACTGCAAAAGGGTCAGAAAGGCCAAAGCAGGAGTCTGGAGCTCAAAGAAGCCTTGCTAGAGACAGGAAGTTGGTGCAGATGCAAAATGAGTCGCTGCAGGGGGTTAGAAAAGAATGTTAAAGAGCCTGCTGCAGAGAGCACACAGCTGCTGCAGGTTTGAGCCTGGGCCACAGGGCTAAGTCAAATGAAGGGGACCAGGGAAGTCATAGAAACAAGGACCTGGTCCAGATTAACATAGGGATGGATGGATGGCTGGCAATGCAAGAAAGCTGCATTGTGCAGGGGGGTACTGAGCTGAGCAGGCCCCCTAGAGACGGTGGGGAATTTGCTGCCTGTCAATCATCCCCACACCCAGAAGTTGGTGAGCAGGTTGGTGAGGCCAGAGCTATTTCAGTGTCTGGTGTTGTCCCGTTTATGTGGCCCAGGTGAGGAGGGTGCTGTTTGCTCTCATCATCTGGTGTGTTTGAGTTCTTGGGCCTACATTTTCCCATAGGGTTTGGACGCACCCATGTGCTCCTAAGTGCCTGCCAGTCTACCGTGGTGAGTCTGTTCAGTGCCTTTGTAGGCAGTAGTGGACAAGTTGTGGTATCTGTGCACACAAGGAGAGGCAGAGACACGTGATCTCAAAATGGCGCAGAGTGCTCCTTATAAGATGCAATCAGTCAGGGCCAAGTACAGTCTGACAGCCACCGTTTTGCACAACGTGGAATCACTTAGAGCAAAGCGCGGCTTGATTTCCACCAAACCTTTGAATTTCGATGCCTTCCTCTCCCTCTTGGGCCTTTCCTTCCGAAGGTCTCCAACACCTTTTGGGAGAGTCGGACTGAGAAAAGCGCAGCGTTTCTCACCAAGTTTAAGTCCCCCAGAATTTCCCTAAAGAATATCAAAGCCCAAGGTCAGGAAGGCCCTTCAGTGCCAGCGGCAATCCATCCAGAAGAAGAGGAGTGATTCCTAAGCTGACAGAGGCCAAGCCTTGGCAAGAGCACCTCTCCTCCCTTCCACGGTGCTGATATCCTAACTGGATGGAAGCAGCGGCAGCTGCTTCCTTCGCTCCCGCCTCCCCTCCCACGCACAGGCCGGCTGGGGCGCTAAGGGGCCCATGCGTTAGCCTGCAGCGCCACCTAGCAGACGCAGAGGGAACCTGGGGAAGAAGGAGAAGGCAGCTTTGGGGGAAGTTGTTTTGGAACACCAGAAAAGGGAGTTTCCATTTCGTCCGCGGAGTTCTGGGAAAAGGAATTTGTATAAAACTTTTTTTTTTTCGCTCATGATGGAAAACATTTATTCAGAGCTAATGAGGGAACTTGGCCCAAAGGCAATTCTAATCCAAACTGAGGAGGAGGACAAGTGTTGGGTTCTCCAAACTTGACTCTCAGGCGTTAGTCACCGAGGTGACAGCGCAGTTTGTGCTTCCAGAACTTCACTCCCGCTTATGTGACAGGCTGTGAAATCGATAAGGAGCCAGCCTGGTTTCATTTTATTCCCCCCTTTCGTTTCTTTCTTTGTTTTCTATTTCCCTTTCTTGTTTTCCTTTCCTTCCCCAGGGCAGGCTGAACCCTGGTGATGCCGTCGTGTAAGGACGTCTCTGAGGCTCATGAAGATGCTTACTCTGGACTGTTTTCTGGTTAGGTTGATGTGAAGGCGATCTCAGAGAGGACTGACTAATGGTGAAAGTCCTGAAACCGAATGTACACAGCCCTGTCTGTAGGCTGGGTGCTTGGATGGACTAGTATGGGGAAAAGACTCCCCCAGCCCCATCCCTGGTTGCCGTGAAGTGAACGGTTTTGTTCCACAATACCACACCCTTCTGCCATGATGCTCTGCCCACCACAGATCCGGAGACAAGAAAGCTAGCCCACCAGGAACTGAAACCTTAGGCTCCCTTCCGGCTTCTCAGGTATCCGTCAGAGTGACGAAAAGACTAACAACACCGAGGAACAGACGAACGTGCTTGAAAGCTACTGTTTCTGATGCCCAGCTCCTGAAGCTGACTGACCGACCATGAGGGATAGCTGACTGATTAATTAATGATCAGGGAGAGCTGACTGATCAACAGACAATCAGGGATAGATGACTGATAATTGATAATCGGAGATAGCTGACTGTTTAATAGACAATCAGGGCTAGCTGACTGATAATTGACAATCAGGGATAGTTGACTGATTGACAGGCAGGGAGAGCGGATTTACCAACTGAGACTCAGGGATAGCCGGCCCATTGGCAATCAATCAGGGATAGGTAACCAACTGACAATCGAAGTTATTTCCATTGTGATCATTTTTGAACCCTCACCCCCACCCCTGGTTGGTTCCGGGAACTTTCTGGAATGTTCCCGTGGGAATGAGGCTATCTTTCTTTTGTCAGACTTGAGTGCAGAGATCCTATCATTCCGTGCATGCTAGCAACTAAAAACAGTTATGTAATCTTGAATTAACACCCGGTTTGAAAATCATGCTAATAGAGTTAAGAGTCAGTTACTCTCAGCCTGCGGAGCAGACGGCGCAGTTCACGTGACTACAGGACCTTCACTCCGTGCACGCGTGGGTCTGCTCTGACTGTGGCCATTGACTGTGACGTCATGCTCCCAATCAGTACCTCACAGGAGTGTAATCAGGATACAACATTGAGAACAAAGGCCCAAACGGGTGCCCGTCCCACATAGTAAACACCTGAAGGATTTACTAGAAAGACCTCAGCGTTGTGAATAATGGCAGCGAGAGCCCACTTTCCCTTTAGAGGACACAGACACACACCGTGTGTGAGATAGAGTCGAAGCCCAAAGCACGATCCTTCCTTGAGCCTCTGTGACCAAGATAAATGAGGCTGTGCCGGCTAACGGCTGTGGGAAAACAACAATATATTTCTCCTGTCTAATGTCACCATGGTTCCCCTGACAATTATAGTTAATCCTAATTAAGCTTTGAATATATTATCAAGATTAATTTTCTTTCAGAGCAGTCAACATAAAACAAATGTTTTTGTATGTGAGTGTGTGTGTATGTTTGTGTGCACACACGAAGCCAGAGATCAACCTTAGGTGTCTGATTGATTGATTGATTGATTGACTGAGATGATCTCTTAAATTCATTGAATAGGCTAGGCTGGCTGGTGAGCCCCTAAGATCTGCATGTCTCTTCCCAATACTGGAATTACCAGCACATATTACAAAACCCAGCCCTTTTAAAAGCCTGTTTCTGAAGTTAGAACTCGGGTCCCCTTCATTTCACTGACTTTTCCACTTCACTTACATCTATATTAGCATGTATATTTATCATTTTTATCTGAATTGGATCTACAGACCTTATTTGGAAAAAAAAAATCTTCTTACAAATTGTGGTAAGAAGACACAGAGGAATTATACCAAATACAGAGAAGCCTTTTGTGCTTGCTACTGGTTTGTTTTTACTACTATAACACGCAGCAGTTGTTTCCAGGGCTGGTTGTGATGTTTGGTCCTAGGCACACACAGACATGCATCCTTTATGGGCTGATATTAATGTACTCGGGGGGAAACAGTATCGAGATCTAAGATAGTTTCCCTCCATCACAGATCTCTATAAATGGAGCCTTTCACGGCTGTTTCCACACAGCATCTCCTTCCGTGGCATTATCAGACAGTGGCATATTGAAGCTGCTGAAGAGTCAAAAAAAAACCTTGTGAAATCCAAGGTTCTAGCAATCCTCAATTCTGTGAGCACATATGCCTGCAGACACAAGACTTCACCTGTTCAGTAAAATTTCCATGTTCCCATCGGCTTTGGGAGAAACTCATAAGTTAACCCAAACCTGTGAATGAAAGATCAGAGGACCAAGAACAGACACTGAACAGGAAGAAGATGGGAAAACTGTTCTTCCAAAGACATTTGTCTAAGGCCTACCACACTTAGGATGGTGTGGTACATCTTAGAAAATATACAGACGGACCAACTGTAGTGATATCTCATTTGTATTTTAATAAAGAAAGCTTGTCTGAAGGTCAGAGAACAAAACAGCCACTGGCTCTTACCTCTGCCTCAATCCAAAATAGCAATCCTGCCTCCAGGAATTCTCAGGATGAGACTGTGTCTAATAGCTGTCTCCTCCGGTCTTTTATTCCTCTCCAGTCCTGGGATTAAAGACATACACCAATACCACTTGGTTTCTATGGCAAACTGGTGTGGCCATTGGCATTAAAGGTGTCTGTCACCGCTGCTTGCTCTGTAAGCAAGAGAGTCTTTTACTCTCTGATCTTCAGGCCAGCTTTATTTATTAAAATACAAGTGAAATATCACTACAATCAATGAAAGATGATCACCTATAAGTTTAAAAAACGAAATCCTACTCCTCCCTCCAAAGGAATAGCAAAATTTTGGTGTATTAAGAGTTAAATATAAAAGTATAATATACAAAATATATTCAAGTTTAATATAGGGCAATAATTTTGTGCCCTTCCAGTTAATAAGGGCTTTTTGGAAAAATTATTCTGCAAAGGAAATGACTCTCAAAGAGATCAATCAATTAAACATAAGAATTTTATGCTCCTTGGCACTGGGGCTATGGTAGTGCACTTGTCTACCATGTGAGAGCCCTAAGTTTAATTCCCAATAACAGATTTTTAAAATAGAAGAGAAAAAGGGGAAAGAAAAACAAGGAAAATTTTGAGTTTTATATATTCCTTAAAAGATACCACAATGAAAGTAAAAAAGATAAATCAAGTTGGGTATGGTGGTGCAGGCCTTTAATTCCAGCACTTGGGAGACAGAGGCAGGCAGCTCTCTGTGAATCTGAGGCCAGCCTCGTTAACAGAGCAAGTTCCAGGACAGCCAGGACAGTTGCACAGATAAACTGTGTATTGAAAAACCACACCCTCCCCAAAAGAAACGTTAGGAAAAGTTACTTGTAATAGAAAGGATTAATGTTTAAACTAAACAAGAAACTTTATCAGTGAGTAAGAAAAAAAAAACAAAATAACCTCAATGTTGTGTGGTAACACAAACCAGCCGTGGGTGTAGTAACCATTTTTTCATTGCTGCGACTCTACCCAGCAAAAACAAAAGAAGGGAAGAAGGGTTTGTGCTGCCTCACAGTTTAAGGTGGCTCAGACCATCATAGTGGAGAAGACATAGCTGGCATTGTGCCCACTTGTAACCATGTCAGTTACAAGTACTTATAACTGCTGCTTGCTTACATCTGGGAGGATCAGGAAACAGATCTCAGGCCAGCATCAGGGAAAGGCTATGATCCACAAGGCCCACCCTCCCTGCCCTAGCAACTCTCTTCCTCCAGTTAAATAGATCCCACCGGGGCTGGAGAGATGGCTCAGAGGTTAAGAGCACTGGCTGCTCTTCCAGAGGTCCTGAGTTCAATTCCCAGCAACCACGTGGTGGCTCACAACCATCTTACTGAGATCTGGCGCCCTCTTCTGGCGTGCAGGCATATATCGAGACAGAACATTGTATACATAATAAATAAATAAATAAATAAATAAATAAATAAATAAATAAATAAATAAATAAATCTTTAAATAGATCCCACCTTCTAAAGGTTCTACATCCTCTCAAAACAGCAACATCAGTGGGGTCCACACATTTAAACATGTAAGTCAAAAGGAGCAATTTCACATGCCTTGAAACTTACAGAAGTAGAAAAAGCAATGCCCTAAATACACAGAAAATGTTTGATCATACTAAAAATTCAGAAGAAAACCACAGTGGAGTTGCAACAATCAAGTACCTCTTTCTAGTTACCTGAACTCTGATAATTAAATAAGTCTGACCTTAGAGTTTATGCTAGAGAAATGTTTGCATTGCTCTCTAGAAAAAGATGTAAAAGGTGACCAAATAAGTCTACCCTTAGGTATATTCCATGGGAAATTGCTTCTAGTAAAAAAAAGTAAAAGAATATTTTGCAGCATGATTATGATTGTTAAATGCCAATAAACAATAAGAAGGGTAGATAAGTTAGGTTGTATTCATAATAACTACTTCAGTGAAATGAGTGCAAAACTACTCACAATGTTCTCTTTGAAGGTAGTTGATAACAGATATCTGCTTTATTCTTACATAAAGTCTTTAAATGTCGTATACATATGACCAAAGATCTAATATATATTAGATAATATTATAATAATAATATATACATTAGATCTTTGATCACATTCACCTAACTACCCAACTCTCCCAAGACCCATCCCCTTTACTACCTACCCAACTTTGTGTCCTTTTTTAAAAAAGCCCATCAATACCAATATGTGTTGCCCAAATATTCTTGAATATAGGTTCTTCCACTGGAGCATCCTCAACTTACCAGGGGCTACATTTTTTTTAAAAAGGCTCTCTCCTGCTCCCATCAATAGTTGCTAATAGCTGTGGGTGGGACTTTCCACCCCACTGTCCTCTCCATACTTGGATGTGCTTTATCTTGGTCTTGAACGGGTCTTGTGAATACTGTCACAACTACTCTAAGTTTATATGTGCAGCAATCTAATTGGGTCTGGAAGACAGTCAGTCCCCTTGTAGTTATCCACTCCTCTTGTTCTTATACTCTTTCCACCTCATCTTCCACAATGATAGCTGAGACAAAAGCCAGTGGGGTGATATAAATGTCCCATTTAGAGCTAGGCATTCCATAGTCTCTTATTCTCTGCACCTTGACGAGGTGTGGGTCTCTGTTTAATCACCACCTACTGCAAATAGAGGCTTCTCTGATACAGGTGGAAGTGATCCACTAATCCACACGTTCGCCGAGAGATCACAAATAGACTTGAGTAGAAATATGACAGACTCAGAGAGTAGCACTAGATCTTGGCCAATCAAGCCAAACACATAAGTCCTGCCTTGCCCTTTGTGTCTTTGCTCATCTGACTTATCAACTCACGAGCATGCAAAGTCCCTGGCAGATCTCAGCCTCCTGGTTATCTGGCTGTTCCCAGCACAGAAAGATCCGGTCCACCTAAACACCAGTCTCAGGGCCTGCCTTACTTAGAATCCACCCCATCTGGTCTTTAATGAGCTCCTTTTCCTCCATCCAGCCTCTTGGGGATGAAGCCTTTTCCTTCCTTATGCCTTTTTATCGAAAAGCAAACAAAGCCGTTTCCCTTGCAGGCCCTTTGAAGCTGTTTCCATCTCCCAACCCTGACTCAAGTCCATCTTTGCTCATTTTGCCTTCTTTACCCCCAACCCTTCTCTTTTTCTAGCTGAAGTTTGTAAATTAGTTTTGCTTCCACTTGACAGTGGCCAACCGGGCTAATAGAGGCACATTTGCTACAGTTAATCAATTGGTTCCTGGAATCTCCTTCTTAAGAGATATGGTATTTCCTCCTAAGAACAATTCTAGAGTTAGAGGTTTCATTCCTAAGAAAGTTTAACCACCCGTAGTTAGCTGAGCCTACTAAAGCATGCTTCTTAGGGCAGACACACACGCCTTGGAAAAGGATCTCTGGACGAATGCACCTGCATGGATATAAAAGGTAATCTTAAACCCTACCTTTGCAAGAACCTGCAGGTCTTCTCTTCTTGTTCTGGGAAGGGGAGTTTCTACAGGGAGCCATCTTGGGCACAGCAATCCATGGCTCGTAGCAACTGTGGGATAATAGTGTACCACACAAATATAGCTGGGCCAAAGACATCATTCTCCAATTCCTAAAAACAAACACAACGCATGAGCAGACATTTCTGTTTCGCTCTCAGACCCACTTCCACCCTGCCCTCATTGTGTATTTCCAGGCGTAGGCCCCCTTGTGTTTCTTCAAAAAAATTCCAAATACCCAACCAAAAAGCATTCCTACATCCACATGAGCTTCTAGTTTGCACAGAATTCAGGCTGCAATATCTCTGTAGCTCTTGGGGAAGAAAGAACAGCCTTCCTTGAGCTCTTATTTCAGTTTCCTAAAAGGAACACATTTCAGCTCCTTTCATATACTCTACCCATATTTCTGGGGCGGGGGATGCCTATATTGCTTGTTTTCTGTTGTTCTGTTTTAGGCATTGACCATTGCCTTTTCTCTGTGAAGACTGAAGATTGTATCTGCTTGTCGTCCACCCGTCAACCTAGCAGACCGAGAGTCACTTAGCAAACACATGATTATGCCCACGCAGAAACTATAAAGCTCAGAAATGTCATCTATGTAATTGCCTTCTTCCTCTCAAAATTTCTTTCCTCGAAGTTAATATTTGTCTGGGCTTTCCATTTGTTTAATATTTCACATATTTATCCTTAGTCTATTTCCACATACTCTCCCTGTAAATCTTCTTTGAATAGAGTCAAGCAAATTAATTGTTCTGCCAGTCTTATTATCTTGAAATAGTTTCTTTTAGAGCTCTCTGGACACGGATTGTTTAGAGGGATTGATCCCTTGACCTATTTCCTGTTTCCAAGGTACCTCCCTTCCCATTAATGCAAGGACTTCCTGTATGTCTGTCTTGCATGAGATCTCTTGCTTCCTATTTTCTTATTCTGGTGGCTCACACTTTTCAGTAGTTTCCTCTGAAAAAAATGCATAGGAGATAATATTTGTGTTTTGGAGGCCTTGCCTATTTGAAGAATAACATAGTCTATCTTTGTACCTGGTTGACTTAGGGAAGTGATAGATATTTACTTCCTTTTCCTTTAAGCACACGTCCTTTGGTGACATCTCATCTCCCTTTTAACCTTCTTAGATCTCCATAATTGAATGTTAAACATATCCTCAGTATTCACACACTATAGCTGTTATATACCAACATTAGTAGGATGAAGGACTAGGCAATTTTTAGAACTGGCTACATGCTTATCTCATGATTAAGTTTAGATGTTTTATTTCACTGGTAGTCCTCAAAATAATGTATTACATTATATCAATATTAGTGAAGAATCTTAAATTCCTTCTTGATATTCAGAGGTCTTAGCAAGCCTACAAAGAGGAAGTTAAGTTAAGGAAATATTGAAGTATTGCATACCATGCTTCTTTTTAGATATTTAATGCCTATTAATCCAACCAGGATGTCTGTTGATAATTTCAAAGGAAAGTAATAAATAAATTATTCAAAATCCAGTGGACAAACTCTGTATGTGTGTTGCTTTTATTGGATAATGATTAAAGAAGCTGTTTTCTGCCAATGGCTTGGCAGAGTGGAGCTAGGTGGAGAAAACTAAACTGAATGCTGGAGGAAAGAAGGCAGAGTCAGGGAGATGCCATGGAGATGCCAGTGCAGAAAGACTCGAGCTTTGAAGGTAGGCCACGAGTCTCATGGTAAACTATAAAATAATGGAAATGGAATAATTCTAGATGTAAGAGCTAGCTAGCAATATGCTTAAGTGATTGGCCAAGCAGTGATTTAAATAATACAGTTTCTGAGTGGTTATTTCTAGTCTGGGTATCTGGGAACAAACAAGCGGCCTCCTACTACACAGGACAAATGGAAGAGCCATGAGCTAGTTGTAAGATCTAGGAGCTGGCAGCAGCAGGAAGCATTTTCTAGGCCTGAACAGGCAATGAGGTAGAAAGTCAGAGGGCAAGATCTAGATTGAGAAGGAGAACACGTGTGAGAGAAAGGAAGCTGGCCAGCATGAACTATATGAGCAATGACCCTTGGTGACCTTAAGCCACTCCAACACTGGGCCAGGAGAGGGATCATCAGTACATAAGATGCCCTATCTGAGCTCCAAGGGGTCACTCTCCACTGAGTCGAACTGGAAACAGTTTCTTCCTTGTGAGTTTAAGGCCTTCAGCCTTCAGACCCACTCACAGAATAAAGAGTCATTTCTCTTTACTCAGAGTACACTGATTCAAATGTTAATTATATGTTTAAATAACTAACTTCCCAGCAATGTCTAGGCTGGTGTCTGACTTAGCCTATCGCTATTGCATACAGTATACAGTATTTGTCCTCCTAGAATGAGCAATTGTCAAAGAATGCAAGAGGACTCCCGAGCAACAAGCGGAATAACCAGCTGAGCTTGGGCATTTCCCCTTTTTCTCTTATACCCTAACAGCTACCTGCAGCACATTACAGCATTTTATAACTTGCTTTATCCATGTTTTATGTCTTAGCTGTAGCCTCATGAGAAGAGATGGCTCCATCATTCTCTTTCCCATTTTGTGGTAGCAGTGATTATTTGACAATGATTTATTTAATCAGCACATTACCTATAAACCTCTAGGCGTCTCTCTAGTCGGTGATAACAAATGGTGCTGTAGTGATCACTACTCAACAAAGAGACTTTACACCCATGCACAGATGGTAAATTCCCCAAAGTATAGTTGCTGAGGAACTGAGCGTGTGTGTGTGTGTGTGTGTGTGTGAGAGAGAGCATGTGTGTGTTGTCAAATCACCAACCCCAGAGAGTCCTGACAATCTGCATGCCTAAAGAAAACTCACAAAAGCACCTATACCCCTGCATCTTATACAATAGTATATACTATATTAAATGTTTTGATCTTGGTAAATAGGATGACTAAGTATGGTGTTTCATGATATTTTCTCATTAAAAGAAGCATAACATGAACTTGCTACATCAAAAATCTTACAGCAACTGGACAGTGGTGGTACTCCCCTCAAATCCCAGCACTTGGGAGGCAGAGGCAGGTGGATCTCTGTGAGTTCAAGGCCAGCTTGGTCTACAGAACAAGTTCCAAGACAGCCAAGGTTACACAGAGAAACCCTGTCTCGAAAAAAAACAAACAAAAACAAAATCTCACAGCAAAAGGTTTTGTAATACATATCTACAAAGAGAGTGGGGATGGGAGCAAATCTTAGGGGAGTTTAAAGATAATTTCAGCAGGAAAATTGTCTAACATCTCTCACACAGTAATTGTGCAGTAATTTTTAGTTATTTGGATATTTGTCACCCAAAAGAATGAAAATAATATCAGATTGTCCCTCAATAAATATTGACAACTATTAAGAGTTTTAAAGGGGATGTTTATGAATTTTTCATATAAACAAAATAATACAATATACACAATAAAATGTGTATAAAGTTAAATATAAAAATATAACCCATGATCATCTGAGTGCCAACCCTTGTTTGGATCCCAGTTTTCTCTCTCAGGAGGTAAAATCTAATCAGCATTCAGTTGCCACCAGATTGTTTGTTGTCTTCTGAACAAAGCAGAAGTCAACCCACGGAGCCACCCTAGACTTCTATACTGCCAATCTACAGTACAAAAATGCTTCTTCTGACCTGAGGTCTGGGGGTAGGGTGATGGGAGGTATCTTTAGGGTACTGTCAGGTGATGGGGTCTTGATTCTCCTTGGAAACAGGGTTCCCCACCAATCTTTCCTGTGTCCAGGAAGGGGAGTATCTGCCAAGTGGGTTTGATCCAAACGTCCTTTTCTCCTGCATCACGCTCAGTGGCTCTCCATGGGCAGATGAGAGCAGCTGCTCACAGGCCCATTGTGTAAAGACCTCCACCACCTATAGCAGCATGACCTGCCTACGAGAATCAGTAATGAAGCTGCGTGTGAAGGTGAGATCCTCTAACCAACAGGATCTGACCGAAGGCACTTTCAAACCAATGAACAGCAAGACTTGTCTGAACCAGCTTCACACAGATCTGGAAAGAGTGAGTCCATCTGAATCCCCAGAATAGCTTTCGAGATTTAATTATGTTCAGTGTGAACCCGTCTCATCTACTTGTTTAAGAGAGCAGAGGTTTGCCCTAGAGAACTCTTCAGAGATGGTTTTTATTGCATTTCCCCTTGTTTGTGAACAGCCACAGCTTTGCGATTCTTTAGCTCCAGGGGCCTTTGTTATTATTCCTTGAGACCTCTATCTGCCCTGGATACCCTGGTTGCTTCTTCGTCTGCCTCCATATTTCTCCAGATTAGAAGCAGGAACATTTCCTGTCACACACATTAGGCCTTCCCATAAAATCCAGTTACAAAAATAGCTCTTCTCTTAAAAAAGAAATCTAACAAAGAATAAGGCCAAGAATCTGAAAATGATTTGTTTCATGGACGAAGAAACTGGGAGCGGGGTGGCAATGGCGGTTTTGAACACATCGGTTTCTGCTACCAAGAAATTGAACACACATTCATAGTCATTTATTTGACCATGTGACAGTGCAAAGTAGATCAAGGGAGTTGCTATAGAGCAGAGGTCCAGTCACCCTCCCCATGAGTTTGACTGACAGCCACTCACTGCCTGTCTTTGGCTGAAGGTGACCTCCTGTTACTTTCTGGGGAAATGTGGGAGAAACCATCTCTTGAAGAAACCACACCAATGATGTGAAAGGGGCCACTGAAACTAGACTGGAAGAAGTTGGATGTGAACTTGGTCACCTATCTGCCACTACATTGCCACTTCCTGCTGCTGCCACCAAAGAGCACACTTCTCTGCCTTGTGTGTGCAAATGAGAAGCCATCTACAGTGCTTCAGGCATGAGGACCAGCAGGGAAGCTGATCCTCCCAGGAAGCTGGCCATGTCTTCTTGGGTTGCCTTTCAGGTATGATCTCTCTGCTCTCTCTTGCCCCTATGGAGTAGCAAAGGTTTGATTTGATTGTTTACTATAGCCTCCAGAAGGCCCTCTGAGAAGTCCTTGGAGGATGCTCTAAATTTTGTTTCAATCTTGAGATATCCAAGGGCTAGGACATACTCCCACAAGTGATGCTGCTTACTGAATTATGGTGTCTGGGGGACCTGAGTCCTGGAGACAAATTGAATGTTTAGCTAAAAGCTTCCTGGAACACCGTCATTAAAACTTTCCTGTCTTCCGTTTATTTTTCTCCTAAACTCTGTCCCAAAAACAGGAGAAAGGGATGCAGTCAAGGAAGGGGGAAATCATCAAGTCTAGTATATACCAGGGGATCACCACAAGCCTCCAGCCACAGTTTCTATGACTTTAAGGTAAGTCAAAGACTAAAACGCTCTTTACTGTTAGAATGTTTGACATAATCACAAACAGAAATTTTTTTCTGGCATAGAAAGAATAATACATACTTTCCTCATGAGCCATTTTAAGAATAAATTGCCTGTTGCAAGTTTAATTTACAAAATATATGTACAACTCAATACTTCATATGTACTTCTTACAAAAAAGGGTATTCTCTATAACCAAATACAACCTCAAAAATTGGAACACCGACATTGACAGAAACTACTATCTAGTCTTCAGGTTCTCCTCAAGTATCCCCAAGTCCCAATGATGGCCTTTATAACCAAAGGACCAACCCCAGCATCCTATGTTGTCCTTACTGTATCTCTTATCTTAATAACTGGAAACATTTCCTAGTTTCCCCTTGTTTTTCATAATGTCAACACTTTTAAGGATGGTTTACTGGCTCAACATTGACCAGTGTTTACTCTGCAATCTTAAGAACTGGACCCTGGCTTTCAGCACTCACCTAACAAGCTGGGTATTTGGAAAATGTTTGCAATCCCAACTCCAAGAGGGACAGAGATAGGAGGATTTCTGGGGCTCAATATCTAGGGGAAAGAAAACCCCAGGTTCAGAGAAAGACACAGTCTCAGAATAAATAGGTTAAATGGTAGAAGAGGACAACCCACACCCTCTTCTTGTGTGCACACATTCACACAGATAGATAAATAGATAGATAGAAGATAGATAGTATACAGACAGATAGATGATAGATAGATAGATGATAGATAGATAGATAGATAGATAGATAGATAGATAGAGATACTAGATAGATAGATAGATAGATAGATAGATAGATAGATAGATGGATGTTGGAAACAAAACTATGCTAAAATTTGTAGGCTACAACAAAGGCAATTTTAAGAGGAAATTTTATATCAATGGACTTTGCCTACATTGAGAAATATACACATTTCACAAATCAATGAACCATTAAAAGAGAAACTAAACAGAAGGAAGAAAGTAAAGATCAGAATAAAAGTGATTGGAATAGATACTGGAAAAAGCAATAGAAAAGCTCAATAAAACTAAGAGTTAATATTTGAAAATATAATCAAAGTGACAAATCTTCAGCTGGAGTAACTAAAACAGCACAGCTAATGTTAGAAATGAAAGGGGAATTATACCACAGACACTACAGACGTGCTAAGCATCGGAAGAGGAAACTGCAGATGCCAAAATGTGGGCGACCTAGCAGAAACAGAGAAAGTCTTCGGAACATCCACCAGGACTGAATTCTGAAAAACAAGAACAATCCAAACAGACCAGCATTGAGCAGGGAGCTTGAATCAGTAACCAAATATTTCTCAAGAAAGGAAACCCTGAGACCACACAACTTTTCCTGTTGACATATACCAAAAATGTTGAAAGAACCCATAGCAGTCCTCCTCAGACTCTTTCAAGAAAACAAAGGGAAATGGTCCCAAGCTTATTTAATTTCCCTGACACAAAAACCAAATGATACTGTAAGAAAAGAATGCCACAGACAGTCACACCATCCATGATGAAAATAGATGAAAAATTCTTACTTGAAAAATAGGTAATCTGAATTCAACAACACATTAAAATGACCGTATACTATGATCAGGTGAGAATAGTCTCTGGGATATAGATAAAGTCAAGCTGAAATTAATAATTCCAATATGCCTCATTAATAGAACAGAGGATAAAAATATGACCATTGCAAAAAGTGTAGAAAGGGCATTCAATAAAACTCAACACCCTTTCATGATGTAAACAAAAGTCTCACAAATGAAGATAGAAGGCATGTACCCCAGCACAACAAAAGCAAGATAAGACCAAAGAGAAATTCATATTCAATGGCCAAAAGCTGAACCCTTTCCTCTATGATCAGAGGGAAGATGAGTGTCCACCCTCACCTCTTATGTTCTACACGGGATTTTAAAAAATACATAAGAAAAACTAAACATCTTAATGATCTTAGCTGAACAAGAAGCTGAGAGAAAGAAAGACATCCCAGGGAGAAAGGGAAAAACGAAACACTCTTATGTGCGAAAGTCACGACTACGTACAGTGACCTAAGATGACCTTTCTTTCCAAAGAAAACGTTCAAATGGATAACAGGTGTGTAAAAAGATGCTCAATATCACCAGCTCTCAGAAATAAGTAAATGAAAGTTACCATGAGGTAAGGGGTGAGCTTATTATCCAAAAATTAAAAAAAGATTAGGGTCATCAAGATGGCTCAGTGGGCGAAGCACTTGCTCTGTAACCCTGACAACATGAGGTCCATCCTCAGGACCCGTGGCAAGGTATAAGCTGAGAAACATTTCACCCAATAGCCTCTCCACCAGTGCCATTGCAGTGTGTGTGCATGTGTGTGTTTGTGTGAACAATCTTCAAATCATAATTTTTCATCTTTTACATAAAATTTATAAATTTTAGAAGTACAATGTTTAGCATGATAACTTTAGCTAAAACTAGTAGAATGAAACAAACTTTGCTGCAAGAGTAAATAACTGAAAAGGGAAATGAACATATGAATTGATAGGTTAATTGGACTTGAGGAAATTTTCATAATGTACAGATAGATGCAACTATCGCCACATTGTCCATCCTAAATATACAATGCTTAGTTGCCAATTGGAACTCATTAAACATAAGTAGAATAATGTTAAGACTACCACGTGCAAATTGACAGGTTAACTATTACCAAAAGTGGCAGGAAAAAGAAGTCTAATCATTTCAGAGAGAGAGAGAAAAAAAATCTTTCACATGGCCAGACTTAGTAGTAAGAAGAAGTTGAGACACCCATGCTTCTGGTTAAATGGAAGAGTGCTGATCAGCCTGAACTTACCTTACCACACGTGCACACACTTCAGCACACTAAAAGTTTTATATAGCACATTTCCACCTACCTGGCCTTCTTAGCCATCTAGGTTAGGGTGTCTAACCTCTTTTCTGGAATGTTCCAATTTATTCCGTGATAACCCTTCCCACTTCATCTGGTGAGTCGGCAATTAGTAATTCTTAATTACCCCTACCACTGGCTGCAGACAGGTCAGAGGTCATCTCTGCAGGCAGCCCGAAAAGCAACAATACAGGGAAGGTTCTTGTGGCCCCCAGATGGAGAAATATTCATAGCCTGACATCTATGGTAGAAGTTAAAACTGATGTTAAGTTTTTGAGACAAGGTCTCATAGAGCCCAAACTCACTGTATAACTAAGAATGACCTTGAACTCCTGATGTTTCTGCGTCTCTCTTCCAAGTGTTGAGATTATATAGGCATGTGTCATCACACCTGGCTTATGAGGTGATGAAGATCCGGCTCAGGGCCTTGTGGATGCTGGGCAAGCTAGTCAACAAAAGAGCCACACTCTCACACCATAATTTTATTAATTAAAAAAATACAAAGCATTGTTGCATCATACTTCCCCACTGCATTGATTGGACATGGCCAGATGGCTTACTTTAACCAATAGAAGGTAAGCACACTTGAGAAGGACAAAAACTTTGGACGTACATGGTTTGGCTTCTCTCTGGCTTTTTCTAGTTTGTGTGAAGTTGACACAAAACCAGCCAGTACACATGATTTCTGAATTGGTTCATTTTTCTATTGCTGTAACAAAACACCCAAGGCTATAAAGAAAAGAAATTTAGTTTTCTTGCTATTTAAAGTCTGAAAGTTGAAGAGCCAGAAACCTCATCTATGCAACTCTCACGACAGACTTCTAGCTCCATCACAAAACAACCTATGATATCACAAGAGATAATCTAGCTCTATCACAAGGAAGCCAGTACCATCACACAGGGAAATCCAGCTCCATCACAAAATAGCCTATGATATCATAGAAAGTGATATAGCTCCATCACAGCATGGTCTACGACATCACATGGGCTACCGAGCTCCATCACAAGGAAGCATATGACATCACAGAGGGTAATCTGTCTGTATCACAGGATGGCATATGATGTCACAAGGGAGCAATCAGATGGCAGGAAAGCATATGGAAGTTTGTACTTTTTATAATAATCCTCTCTTGCAAGAAGTATATTTTTAAGTAGGCATTAAATCATTCTAGGGAAGATACCTGTGATCGTGTCTTGTAATAGGATCTACCCAATAGATCCCATCATTTCCCAATATCACTTCACTGGGCACCAAATTTCTACAACAAAAATTAAAAAATCCTGATGGACAAACACAAACCACATCTATATAGAGCAATTTCTCATGCAAGTAGATAGGAGCGTGTATTTAGAGATGAACCAGAGGGTCTCGCTCCATCCCCTTTCTTCTACTAGAGATGAAAGAAGCCAGCTTTCGAGATCTTGGGAAACATGTTGAGCATGTTGGAACTGCCCCTCCTCCCTGCTCTAGACTGTTCAAAGAAAAATGGATGCCCCTGGAGATTATTGTGCTAGAAAATTTAAGTCGGACTCAGAAGGACAATTATCACACATTTTCTATTATTTGTGGATCTTAGATTTTACGTAAGACATGAAACCATGTATGTGTATATTACATAAAAATCAAAGCAAAAGTGAAGAGGGCAATGAAGCGGGTGAGGAGGAGTGGGAAAATGGAGCAGATGGGCATATTGAGAAGAACATGGTCAAAGTAGAGTATATACTTATATGAAAGTGTTTTTATGTGAACCCAGCATATGTACAGTGCATATATTCTAATTAATTTGGATATTATGTCAGCCCTAGTATCTTGCTTTAGTCTTGAAGGGGATCAGGATATGCCACTTTGCATAGGTTCTGGGTTTTTGGATTTGATTCCTTTGTGGTATTGGAGATAGAGGATCTTGCACATGCTAAATAAAACGATTATTTTTTTTTTTTGAGTCGGGGTTTCTCTGTGGCTTTGGAGCCTGTCCTGGAACTAGCTCTGTAGACCAGGCTGGTCTCGGACTCACAGAGATCCGCCTGCCTCTGCCTCCCGAGTGCTGGGATTAAAGGCATGCGCCACCATCGCCCGGCTAAAACGATTATTTTGAGCATCAACAGATGCAGGAAGAGGTCTGTGGCCCACCCCCTTTCTCTGCTTACAGGTAAGGCATAGATGCATAAAGTTCCTTTAGTGAAGGGCCCTTTCCCTACCTCCAGATATGGAGAGTTGGCACTGACAGGAGTCTACACAAACAAGCCTTATAAAAATAGCCCTCAGCTTCCAGCCGCTCCCACCAAGCACTTCCTGGTCTTTTCTTCATGGCCTGACCCTGTGAAGTGATTTAACAATGCCCGGGTCTAGCCAGTTCTTTGCGTTTTGTTTCTTTTCTAACAAATCCTTTGTCTGTAAATATTACTCTAAAAATGTCATGATTTTTCTCCTCTTGGTCTATCCGTCTGGTAGTTTAACTCATATTCTTCTGTATACTGAAACTGAGGCTATAGTAGAAAAGCTTTCTCTTCCCAACAGATGAAACCTTAAATAATACAATGGACACAAGACACACTGCTGCCCTTGACTGCTGCCACACAGCTCGGGGTGGCTTCACTGTAACCATGCTGTCCTACAATGGCCTCCACAATCTGTTCTCTTCCTGTTACCAGGCTCCTCTGACTTGAATTGTATCTAAAGTATTTATTATTGGTGTTCCTTGACATGGGGAGACTCTGGACCAAGACTACACTGCCTTGGAGTGTTCCTGGGATCTTTGTTCCCTTAAAAAGCATACACCTATTGTCTCAGTTAGGGTTTCTATTGCTGTGAAAAAACACCACAGCATAGCAACTCCTATAAAGAAAAAAATTAAGTGGGTGGCTTACAGTTTGAGGGTTAGTCCGTTATCATCATGGCGGGATATGGTGGTGAGAGGGCAGACATTGCGCTGGGGAGGAACTGAACATGGAAAAGGAGCTACACTTGCTCCACGGGCAACCGGAAGTGAATTGCCTCATTGGGTGTAGCTTGAGCACAGGAGACCCCCCACAGTGACATACTTCCTCCAACAAGGTCACACATCCTCATAGTGCCGCTCCCTTTGGGGACCATTTTCTTTAAAACCACCACACCTATTCTCCATGATGTGCCACAGAGTCAGGGGTTCATAACAGATCCAAGTTCGGCCGCCCCCAGTCATGCTGTGTCTCCATCACAAGGTGGAAATAACAATTGCACCTGTCTCTGTACATTGCTATAAGAATAAGTTTAAGTGGAATATTTATATTTATTTTGTTCTAATGTTATATCTTAATATCATAATATCACAATTTTAGGACAAAATATAACCACGTGAACCAAGCCTCAGGACTTGCCTTGGATCTCGGGATCGTCTTTGTCATTAGTTTCACAGTAAATCCTACTCTACAGCACCATTGGAACACAAGGCCACAGACAACCACGTTACCATGAGAGCTACTTTTCTTGTTGTTTTGATAAAATACCCAACTTAAGAGAAAAGTCAGAGAACGTGATCATCACGGAGGGAAAGACCTGCCGCAGGAGCCTGAGGCCACCAGTCGCATCGTATCCACAGTTAAAAAGCAGAAAGCAGAGACTGTTTATGCTCAGCTCTCTTTGTCCTTTCTGTGCGGTCACAGATTCCATCCCAGAGACTGGTGCCATTCACAGTGAGTGGCTCTGCTAACATCCGCTAACCCAATCAAGCAGCTCGCTCACAGGCCTGCCCAGCAGAGACTCACCTTTCAGCTCTCAAACTGACAATGGAAATCAACTATTACAAGCACCTTTGTGCCTATTACACCAACACCGTATTTACAAAACAGCCCAGGCTCAGAACTCAGGCAAGAAGCAAGGTCTGGACCTCTGCATCCATCCTCCTTGCTAGGTCCTTGATAAGTTGCAAGAACTCAAGAGTTGCAGAGTTGCCTTGTGGTTGAGTGCACTCTGCCGAGGTTCCCAGTTAGTGTGTGCTGTGTCTCTGCAGCTGAACATATAGGAAAACAGGATTTTTGGGCGGTGAAACCTCTTGTCTTCACGCTGAGCCCTGCATCCATTAGCTGCTAACATGAATGAAGGTACCTTGTAGTTGAGTGGTCCAGCATTTGCCACTGGTATATGGAAGAGTCATTGTCAGCACACAGTAAGCCCCTCACAGATGTAGAGGCGGCTATGGGGACCTCAGTGCCGTCTTATCTGTGTGATTCTCCCTGTTTGCTCAGTATTTTATAACTCAAGGTCATTTTGAAAAGTTACTTTCCAGTGTGTACTCTTTTTTCATAGGGGGAAGGATCCACATGACATGCCACCAATGAGGAATTTGCCTGGGTCCTTGACTCTCTGCATCCATGCACTGTGATAATGACTCGTAGCCAAACTTCAATCAAACCCATGACCCTGCTCCCTGGCACATGTGTGCACTTCTTCGCAAAACCCAGTTTGACCAAAGAACCTCGCCAAGTAACTGTAGTGAAACAGCCCACTCTTGGCAGCTGATCTGCCTGGACATCTGATCTTGCTCCTCTGCCGCCTCCACACCAGGAAGCACTGGTCACCCAGGTTTGTCTTCAGCAAGAACACTGTGAGCTCAGTCCAGCCAGAACTCCACGACATTTCCTCGGTGGTTTCCCTTTCTCTAACACCACTCTTCATCTTAGCTGCAGAGTCTCATGTCTCCGTGCTGGATTTAGGAGTTGAGTCTGTTCCCTCCCGCAGGCGCAGACCCATTGTTTAGTTCCCTGTTCCTGTCGCTATGGTTCTGAACTGTTGTCTTCACTCATCAGCAAATGTCAATGAGTGTGTGCTTCTTCCACAATTAATCAAAATGGAATTCAAGTATACTTCCTAAGGAATGACTTCTATGGAGCAACAAGCCAGAGCCTGTCCCTGATGTTATAAATTAAGGAGGTTGCTTGCTCATTTCCCAGCTGCCCAGACTCCTGGAATAATCACACAGACACCATATTATTTAAATCAATGCTTGACCCATTAGTTCCAGCTTCTTATTTGCTAACTCTTACATCTTCATTAAACCCATCTCCATTTATCTGTGCATCAACACTAGGTCGTGGCCTACCAGCAAAGTTTCAGCACATCTGTCTCCGGCAGCGGCTCCATGGCTTCTCCTTTACTCTGCCTTCCTTCTCCCAGCATTCAGTTTAGTTTTCCCCACCTAGCTAAGGTCTGCTCTGCTATAGGTCCAAAGCAGTTTCTTTATTCATTAATGGTAATCACAGCACACAGAGGAAACTCCCATATCACCCTGGCTAAGGATCATTGCTCTCTATAATCAGGTTTAAAGCAAATTCCTACACTAGCCTGCTTTCTAAAAAGCAGCCCCTAGAGGGCTCTCTTCTCCTCTCCTCTTCCATCCTGGCTCTCCTTGTGGTGGGATGAGTTTCCCTCCATTGCTTTGGGTGTTCCCAGGCTAGCTGTCAAGTCAAGGGTACATGGGTGGCCAGCAGCGGCTTCTCTACCCTGCCTACAGTATCTTTGCTGAGCGAGTTGCCTTGGGTGCAAAGGAGCTTCGGAGATTCACAATTTCTCCATTAAGTAGACCTTAAAAATGTAAATTAATTAAAGACTGACTCAATGTATATTCCTACTTGTTGCATTTGGGAATTAACTGCCTACACAGGATCTCATCAACATCAGACATGGTCATCTTTATAAAGTGTTCCAATATGGTAGATTATAAAGACATTTTTAAATTTTTCTTAGTTTTAATCAGATGGCTATATTTTGCCGGCTGAGAATCTGTACAATTTTTTGCCTTGTATAGAAATTTTGAATAATGTCTTTTAATCAGCTGCCTCGATTTATGAAAAAATGTGGTTTCTGGAAAGTACTTCCAGACTGGATTCCCCACCCTCCTTGGCCTGGTCCTCAGTTCCCTTGCAGTCAGACTGCGGCTGTTTGCTTGCTAAGACAGTGTTCCTACACCGTATGCCCATTGCTCTTGTCCGCTTCCAACTACAATCTCCTTAAGGCCGAACCTGATTGCTCAGTTGCTTTGTTTATAAAAAGAAAAAAATGTACACAATACAGAGAGTCTTGCCCCTGATGGCAACCTGCGTAGGCTTTGGCTTCAACTTCTGGAGAAAGTGTTTAATCTGTGACTCTTAGCACCGCTCGTGTACAAGTTAGGTCAGATATTTTCTGAAAGAGGTGCACCGAAGCTGAATGCTGCCCTCTGCTGGCAGAACACCTCCAGGACGCCTAGAAGTTCCTCATCTAGCTAAATACCTACCTCCCGCTTACAGGTGCTTGATATCAGCTCTGCTTCAGGGAACACAGGGGATTTATTCTTCACAGAAAAAAAAAAAAGACAAAGCAAAATGAAACAAAAAGTCCACAAAAATATCGAGTCTTTTTTGCCTTAGCCAACTGTTCCTGTGCAAGGAAGTGGCGTTGATTGGGGAGAGAACAAAACAAAGGAAAACAAATGAAAATTGGAGGTCAGCAAGATGGTTCAGGAGATAAGGACAGGCGACAAAGAGCTTAGGAACCTCAGTTCAACATCATGGCCCCACACAGTGAAACATCCACAACTTGTTCTCTTGCCTCTACACACAATGTGACCACACACACTCACATATACACACACATACACACACACATACACACACATACACACACACACACACACTAAATGTAACTAAAGAAAACCTTGGTTTTCTTCAAAGAAATAAGATTCTTGGTGAAAATTTAGCAATTTTCTTTGCGAGTATAGATTACATAAACTAACATAGAACCTCACCATCTACAGAAGCATAAATGATACGCATTGTATTATCTCCTAGTTCTTATTAATAGGCATTCATATGCAGGTAAGATGCTATTCTTTCCCCAAACTAGAGTGACAGGCGTCTATTTCTTGCTCTTTTCAATCGCTGTTAACTTTAGAAACATAACTTTATGAATAAATTATATTGCACACTAAAAATGTATCGCCAATTTTGGCAGAGCTCCGTCTTTGCCCAGATAGTGTGTTCACTCGCCCTGTTTACCTTTATTCTTTTGGGGTACAGAGATTGTTTCCGTTTCCCAGACTCCCTTGCTTCTCAGTTGGAGCACGGTGTCATTGAAATGACTTACTTAAGCCTTCGGATGACTCCTGCCAGCCTCCAATCCTCTCACCTACTGCTGACTCTAAAGGCCATCTTCCCTAGATGGTACAGAGATCTCGGGTTCCAGAGAGGCTAAGATCACATGTGGGCAGTGCAGTCTGAAGGCTCTGGTCCCCAGGTCCTGGTCACAGTTCTAGAAATCATATTTACAGAGCACACTGCATCGTAAGGGACCCATTGCCTAAAGCTTCAGAGGTGGCTCAGTAGACATGGTCTCTACATCCACTTCTGTAACCGTTTCCTTTTGTTTTTAAAGAATGATAAAAATGAATGGAAAGAAGGAAATATTCATCTTTCACTCAAAACTGGGAAACTAACCCAATTACTTCTTACTTATCATAGCAACAAAATCGGAAATCGACAATGCAGTACTGTTCATTTATGACAAGGAAGGCTTGGGGACAACTTGTAGGACTTCCGTGAAGCAGATCCACTGCACACAGGAATATGGTCTCTTCCTCAGGTTGAAGTCTGATGCCATCCTGCCAGGAAGTGGCTGAGAGAGCTAGCTGTGTCTGTATTTGTAGGTGGACCATCTAGGGAAGATGGCCAAATATGGAAATGTCAAAGAGGAGTAGAACCAAAACAACAAATCCACCTTTGCTCTCCCTCCATCCGACTGGCATTCAAATGCTAGAAGCAGGACAACCACTGTTGAAACGAGCCCTGCCACTCTCCTTTCTAAAGTGTGGGGCACGTGTGCAGACCACTGGGACAAACAACCCAGTGACGCAGCCCGCGGGATAGTCATCTTCCGCTTTTGTGAAGGAATTGGGGGATTTTCGTTTTAACTTAGTTGATCGTGCTGCTGAAGAATTGTTAGATAAATAGCAACGAAGCAATAACTTTATGGAGTGGGGGCGTCTACGTCATCTGTGCGGGGTTAACTGAAAACAGGAGCCGTGAGAACCAGAAGGAAAAGAAACCCAGAAAACTTACAGCCCAGCTTGTCCCTAAAAGTGGGCACAACCCTGCCAGGTGGGATCTGCCGACCTGAAAGAGACAGCCGCCCTCAAAAGCTCCTGGAAATACAGAGAAAATTATTTTTGAAGGTCAGAAAAAGAAATTATTTGAGGTGTTTTCACGTAACACACACTTTCATGTTACACACGTAACAGAAGCCCCAAGAAGCTTCTGAAAGGAAAACTAAATAGCTAAAGTTAATCTGCGGCCTCAGCACAAAGCCCCGTGCTAGTAAAACATTGGCTTTTAGAAAGGCGAGAGCACACAACGCTCAGAACGGTGCAGTGGTTTCACCCAGGGTCAGATGCCTGCGTGCTGACATAAAAAGGAGTCCATAATTTCAGAACGAACTCCCTGCCTCTACTTTTAAAAGATGGAGCGTGTCTGGGGAGGCAGAAGGATGTCAGGGGAGCTCTCTAGAACCCACAGCCAACAACTAAACAAACAGAAAACAGCTCTTTTTCTTTTTTACAGTGAAATTTTTTTTAAAAAATAAATATGTATTTTTCACTCATAGCAAAATTAAAAACACAGCTATCCCCGAAGATTAATGTTCCAGCAAAGAGTCGAGAACTGGACATCATCAAAATAAAAATGTCACTGGAGGTTAATAAACAACCAGAGCCTGGGGGACTTGGAATTCGTAGAGCCTTGCTTACGCTGCCTAGACCTTTCTTAACATGACAACATTACACCCTTATGGTTGCAGAAGAAACAGTGCAGTGCCCCCTGCCCCTCTGCTAATGAAACTGGTGACCATACATGCCAGTTGCTCCTTGCCAGTGACCTCGGTCACCTAAGTGACTGCGGTTGTACATTTCTTATGCTGCAGGCAGTTTTCTTTAATGTTGCCACTAAAATGTGTCAAGGAGACAGGAGGAGGGCTCACCCTTGGCTAATTATTTTTAGTTGACGCTCTATAAAGTATGTTTAAACAAACTCCGTAGCTAGGAATTAAGTTCATACCCCCATCTAAATGTAGTGAAGGATAGCTGAAGAAGTTAGATTCCGAAGGCGACATGGGAGTGTTTGTTGGAGACCAGCTTCATCAAAACTACCACTTTCCAGGGTAGGGGCATGGGGACAGACAAGTTATTAAAGAATACAAAGATGTGAGTAAAAATAATAAAACAGAAATATAGGATAGTATCAGGAGGGAGTTCCAGTGAATACTGAGCTCTCCGCATTTAATTTTTTATTCACTTTTATACCCCAATACAAAAGGGGAAGAAAGGAACAAAAGACATCTTTAACATGATACAAAGGACAACTCAGAACAGTTCATTGTTTTAACACATTGAGACATCAAGTTATTAACATTCTGTTGTTTAGGCAGTGAAGCCACCCTAGACCAAGGATCCTGAAGGCAGCCACTCTCTAGGTTAAACTCCAATTACAAAAGAAGGAGCAGAAGTATGCTTGCACATCCTGACCATCTGTCAGGATGGAGGGGATCTACCTGTATGGGCCATGTTAATGTCAAAAGAGCCAAGTAACCACGTCCTGGGTCAGGATGTGTTGCTCTGGTGGTTGGCAACAATTCTGAGCAACCTCAAACTCTAACCTTCAGGCAAGGTGGAAATAGGCTCACATGTTTGGGCCTCCACCGGACGGCAGCAGCAGCATCATCAAAACGAAGCATTCAGCAACCAGTTTGGCAGAGCAATCAAGAGACACTACCCTTCTCTTGGACATTTTTGTATCTGAGCCACCCTCAGGAAGGCGACCCCCTGTGAGAGGTTTGGTCTCTTTCAGTTAAGCCTTCCTAGAAACATCCTCAGAGACCTGTGCAGAGGCATGTCTCCAGTTGAATCCAGATCTAAATGAAATAACAAACCATAGTAGCCATCACAGGGATCCTTGCCGCAAATGGAACAAGGCAGTGTTCGTGCATGAAAAAAGCATTATTATTCTTGCCAATCACCATTTCACCCCGATATTTAGTAGGCAGAGCATCACTCGGGACATCTGCAGCAGTTTCTCCTTAGCCCTTGGTGAGACCCGAGTGACTTGGGTCTCCCTGGAGTGGCTGTGTGCTGGTGGTCCTCGCTCAGAGAGCACAGGATAGATGATGAGGCCCCTAGGGTGGGAAGATTGTTGCAGGCTCTCTTCTCCATCCATCTAGAAGCCAAACGCTCTAGGCAACCTAGAATTGGCACTATCCACTATCAGCTTGGCCCAGGCACCAGTCTCCTGCTGGTGAACCTAGTGTCCAGCAATTTCTCTGCCAGTAAGGACCCAAGGCTGTGCCTTGCTGGAGTGGGGACACTCAAGCATGCTTTAAAGGTAGTAGCCTCATTTCACAGGTGGAGAGGGCCAAAGGACTCATCAAACAACAACTAACCAAGCCCTCCATTGAACTCAGGTTATCTTGGCCCTCCCTTCTCCCACTGCCCTTACTTGCCTCAGGGCCACTCCATGTTTCCCTATGAGCCCTTTTGAGCTGCTTTATAGCAGGCCCTTTCTTCTTAACCATCATCTCCCAGTCCAAACTCCTCCACTGGTGGGGTATCTACCCTACCTCTTCCGTGTCCCTTCTCCATTCACACACTGACAGTTGTCTCCCTGTCCCCACACCAGGAGACCCTAATGCTCTTAAACCTGCCCCGCTCTCCCCGGGGGGCAGAGGACTCCTGAAACAGTTAATTCCTAGGTCTCTCCAACCTCGATGGACAGGACCTCACCACCCCTCGGCTGCCAAGCCCTTGGGACACCCATGCTGGTACCATCTCTCCAGGCCCAAGCAGGCGCCTACCCAGGACACTTGGTCTGTCCAGCAGCTAGGACCTTCCACCTTCCAGTTTTCCAAGATGCTACAATGAAGGGCCTACCTGCTCCTCCTCCTGGCACTCTCATCTTTGGTGATACAAACAAGACAGGTATTAACAATATTTTTTTTCTCCTAGACACCTGCCTTCTTACCTCCCTCAAGAAACAGATGCCTGGCATCTCTGGGATGACAGTGAACATCTCTCTCCAGCCACACCTCTCACTGAGTGTAAACCCACCAATATGCAGCTCTCCCCTCCCCCACATCACCCCATGCCCACAGGAAGTAGCCAGACTTGAGTTGACACCCCTTTCTCCAAAGGGAGCTTAAAATGTTGGTCATAAATATCACCTCAGCTTCCTGTCACCCCTTATTCAAACAGTGTGGAAATATAATCCCAGCCTCCGGCCTCCATCTTTGGAGGGCCCTCCCCTGTGCCCCTTGAACCTTGACCCCTCTCCAGGAAAGGTCAAGATCACTCCCACAGGCTATTGAAACTGCTCCCCAGAAAATAAACACGTGGTTTTCCCTCTCCCTCTCTGGTGGTCCTGTTGGTGGCTTCCCATTTCCCCTTACGGCCACCTGGGAGGGCAGGTGTCTAATTAAACCTGGATATCTTTTCATTTGGTCTGATTTGGTTTGATTAGGATTATTTTGCATCAGCAGAGTGGCTCAGTTAGGAAAATATTCCTAACAAACACCTTTGAAGTTGCCCTCCATAAGTCCATAATCCAAGGAGAGATAAAAGTTCAAATAGGACAATTCAGACTGAGAGCACTCACTGGATTACGCATCACTTCCCTTAAAACAGCCTATCTGGAAGAGAAATCTTGAACTCCCTCTTTGGAGAAACTAAGGGGACTTCCATGGGCAGTGACGGAATTACCCAGTCTCTGGGGGGCTGGAAAGATGGCTACGGAAGTTTAGTGTCTTACTGCTACTGTAGAAGACCTGACTTTGGTTCCTGGCCCCCACTTCTGTGGTCTCACAAATGCCTGTTACTCCAGCTTCAGGGGACCCAGTGTCCTCTTCTGGTCCCCACAGGTACCAGCGCCCATGTGGACATAGACACACATGGACACATTTAAAAAAAAAAAACCTGTTCAAATTGTCGGCTTTTAAAAACAGCAAAAACCAAAATGTTGCTTGTGAAGAAAGCTTATTCACCCCCCTCTCACCATCCCCCCCCCCCACAAAACCTGGACTATTTAGCCAGGCTTGGGTTTGCCTCCCCCACTAAACTCTGCTTCCCTGAATTTGGCTTTTTCTCCAGGCCTGGAAAGGTTGGCCCTCTGGCTAAGAGTCGAAGAGAATTCTCCAAGTCTTCCGTGGCTCTCAACAGCTGTGTGTTCCCTCCCAACCCATAACTCTGGTTTGAGGTTCTGTTACAAACACTGTTGTTCTGAGAAGCCCCTGTGTGCGTGGGAAAGCTGCGGTTTGGTGAGCATGAACGCTGTAAGCCTAAAGCTCCAGTCACCTAAACAAGTCCTTATTTTTGTTCCCGAGAACAAGGACCATATTCAGAAGAAAACCATGTTTTGTGGAAACATTTATGTCTTGCTTTCCAGGCACATGCTGCAGTAGTTTCTAGGAAGACATGTTCTTACTGTTAACAGGGAATTGGTGCTCCACTTTGTGGGTTCATGATCTCATAAATCAAAGAATTTAAAAACAGCCTCAGAAGGAAGTTTGAGGGCCATTTTATTAGCAGTTGAGAGAGAAGCCACAGGGCAAGCAAGCTATAAATCTCTGCAACTACTGGAAGGGGTATGGGTAAGAAGAGAAAAAGTTTCCTGAATATCAGCCAGCCAAGGTTATCAAGTTGAAGCTAGACTATGCACCTCTTCTTTTAGTAAGGCTGGATGAGGCAATCCAGTAGGGGGAATGGGTTCCAAAAGCAGACATCAGATCAGAAACAGCCCCTGGTCTCACTGTTAGAAGTCTCATGAGAAGACCAAGTCACTCAAATGTAACATTTTTGCAGAGGACCTAGGTCGGTCCCATGCAGACACCATGGTTGTTGGTTCAGTCTCTATGAGCCTCTGTGAGCACAGGTTAGTTGGTATGGTAGGTTTTCTCATTGTGTCCTTGACCCCTCTGGTTCCTACAAGCCACAGGAGGCCTGCCTGTATCTGAAGAGAAACTGTGGAGGAGTGAATGGGGGTGGGGTTGAGGAGAGATGGGGTGGGGAGGAGTTGGGAAAAGGGAAGGGAGGGGAAACTTTGGTTGGGATATAAAAACAAAAATACCCATAAAAGAAGAAGAAGAAGAAGAAGAAGAAGAAGAAGAGGAAGAGGAAGAGGAAGAGGAAGAGGAAGAGGAAGAGGAAGAGGAAGA
>NW_026067914.1:2602198-2725167 GCF_014885135.2 Alexandromys fortis | reverse complement strand
CCATTTCCCTCCCCCTCCTCGCACACATCGCCCCCTCCCCCAACTCCCCTCCCCTTCTCCCCATCCCCCCCCCACTCCATTTCCCCTCCCTCTCTGAAGAGCAGTCCAGATTCCCTGCCCTGCAGGAAGTCCAAGGTCCTCCCACTTCTATCCAGGACCAGGAAGGTGAGCATCCAAACAGGCTAGGCTCCCACAAAACCAGTCCATGTATTAGGATCGAAACCTAGTGCCATTGTCCTTGGCTTCTCATCAGCCTTCATTGTCCGCCACATTCAGAAAATCCGGTTTCATCCCATGCTTATTCAGTCCCAGTCCCGCGGATAAAATCATAATTTAAGTTACATCAAGTTTTATTACAAAAAGGTCAAGATCATCACTTATCATAATTTTAGATGTTTGCTTCACTGAAGGCCTAACGTGTGGAAGGACCCTTAAAAGAAATCCCATACTAGCTCAGAATTGAGAAACAGATGGTTATTTGTTTAGGGGTAAATTCACAAATCAGAATCCTTGAACGGAAAACAGAAACCGAATTCAGGAGGCAGGGAGTCTGATTCCACGTGGGCGCCAAATGTGAAAGGAGGCTTAAAAAGAAATTCCACACCAGCTCAAAATTAAAAAATATATGGTTATTTATTTAGGGGTAAGCTCACAAATGAAAATCCTTTGCTTAAATGGAAAACAGAGAGCGAATCCAGCAACTAAAAAGAGCAGCCAAAAAGAGAGCGGACGCAGGCTCTGCATCAGCATATATAGTATAAGAGGTCACGCCCCAGTAGGCGGGTAACCACAAGCTGTAAGACTTCCTAAGGCACTAACGACAATCTATGTGAAATCTATGTCAAATATGAAAACAAAAAAATTCTTATAGATGAAGGTAATTGTCAAATGCTACCCATTGCTCAGTTATAAGGATACTTTCTTCAGGGAAATCTCAATTCCTTCCAATTTATCAATGTGGTGATGCATCATCCAATGTGAAATTATAGCTATTTGCAACAGTTGAAAAAAATCATAGCTGTATTTTACAATTTACATGAAATTTCTCTATTATATCTTTATATATATATGTATATACATACATATATATATATATACATATATAAAGACGCCTGGGTATATTATGATTTGTTAGTAGTGCATCCACTTTCCCTCTGAGAAGTTGAATATGGTAGCAGTCCATTCCACGCATGCGCTTCCCTTATAAAAGTTCCTCAGCTGTGACTGTCAACTCTCAGCTCTTCCTGCGAAAGGAGATGCTGATACACTCACACACCGTTTGTATGCTTAGTGAAATAGATCAGAAAGCCTCTCCAGAGGGTGAGACTTGGCTCGAAGATATCCCTAAGGCTGTTCACGCGGCCACACTAATGGACTCTTTAAAGCTAACGAATGAAAGGTGTGGCAAAGGACCACGCATTTATTCACTAGGATTGATGTAGTTTTTCCTAATTGTCTTCAAATATTTACTGTGCACGCCAGTCTTCGGGGCACCATGGGGTATTAGGTATTGAGAGGACTGGAATTTTTTTCTTTAAAAAAAAAAAAAACGCTTCCCTGAAATGTCATTAGGAAAGAGGAAAAAGCATGCACAGACACGAAAGCAAAGGGTTTTTTTTTTTTTTTGCAATAACTACTTTTTCTGACATTGTTTTAAGGTGTCCCACTAACTCAATTTCAGATTCTAAGACCTCATTCGTCGTCCACACGTCCTGATGTATCACAATTCCCCCTCAGTTCTCTTTCTTTAGTGACTTTTAGGTGGTTTCCAATGTGAACTGAACTTGTGTTAGCTGGCGGGGAGTAAGGTGTAACGTGCAGGTGGGCGGTTCTCCCAGCTTCTGGGCCTGGGCAGAAGGGAACGCGTTGCCACGCTTTATGCCAGTTCCTAAAGTCGGTTTGGCTAAGGGCATCCCGTCATAGAACCACAAAGAGAGGTCAAAAATGTCTTCCAAACGCCTGAGCAGTAAAGACCAGACTGCATTTTAAGAAGAGAACGCAAATCGGCTCTCCGTGGAGGAAGCTATCCGGTCTGAAGCGGCAGGAGGCGTGGTCAGACAGGGCGTTTCCAGGTTGTTCCGGAGAAACGCGCAGGATATATGGCTGTTCCAACAAGTTTGTCTTGCCCTCAAAGCCGAAAGTTAACACGATCATCAGTTTGACCCAAGAGTCTGTCCTTTGAAGCAACTTTCTGACAGAGCCCGCTGGGTTGGGTCTCCCAGACATCACAGGTGACTCCGTGCAGGAGGAGTACCTGGCCCAGGGCACAGGGTCCTGGCTCCTCCCCTGTCCTTAACAGAGTAGCGGGATGCTACTCTCTGGGCACAGCTTTTCCTTTCCAGGCCTCTCCCACTTCCCTTCCCACCGGTCCCGCCCGCCCTGTCCCGGGAACAGCGCCCTGTTGCAGGGTCCCAATCGGTCCCCCCTGGGACCAGAAGGCAAATTCCTGCGGGTCCCAGGAGTGCCAAAAGTGCTCAGCGAGACGGGAAATTGCAACAGTGCTGGCCCCTCGGGCCCCCCCTCCCCGAAGTAGCCTTCCCGTAACTCCCGCCCCTGGACTCCTGCCCCGCAGCTGATTCATAGCCGGGGCGCGGGGCCGCCTCCACACGCCGGGACAGACGTCCGCACCCGCGCCCCTGCCAGGCCGAAGAGCGGCCGGGCTCCGGAGCAGCTAGCCAGACTGGTGAGTACCGGAGCCCCGCACCCTCGCGGACCGTGCGCCGCCTCCTTCCGCTTCCCCGATGGGAGAGCTCCGCGCTTCGGCGCTCCGCAGACTCCTGGCTCTGCTCCGTCCTGCGTTGGTTTCCCCAACTCTCAAGCCACAAGAGGTGTGCCAGACAAGTGCCGCCTACCTAGTGGGTAACTCTAAAAGACCAGATCTTCTCGTACTGCCAGTAGCTGGGGTATCTCGGAGTTCAGGCCTGCTTTGAGGCTCGCCATTCTTTGAGTTCTCTTCAGTGGTTTGGGAAATGTTGACAGAGTTAGGATTTCCACTTGGGTCACATTGGCTCCTCTCTCAAAATAGCCTGTGGGAGTTGATGACTGCCCCATCCTCTTGCATCCAACCCTTAACTCCTACACAGCCCTGGTATTTCCTCTGGGAATGAGTGCTTCCCTTTCCACGTAGAGAAGAGCACCCGGCTGAGATAGCGTGGGGGCAGCGCTTTTGCACAGGTGGAGAGAGCAGCGGGTACCTCTTCTCAAGCTGCCCGGATGAAGTGGTGCCCTTCACAGTCAACGATGCCCAGCGATACGCCCGGGTCGGTGTCCCTGAGGTAGCAGTGGGTGCCGAAATCAGAACCTGAGAACAGCGATTCCCTTTATCAGTTCTGCACTGGTCGCTGGATGCTTCCACCTGTCCTGCCTGGCAAGTGAGTGACCAGAGAGGCACAGGGACAGGGATTGCTTTCAGACACCGTTAAAAGAAGAACCTAGGTGCAGGCTAAAGCACTCTGCTGGAAAAAAAAAAAAAAAAAAAAAAAAAAAAAAAAAAAAAAAAAGCCGAGCCTGGGGGGTGGGGTGCAGCAACAGGTCCAAACCCTGATGTAAATAGACCTGGATCTAGGCCAGGTTACTTTTTATGGCTTAGTTTCACTTTTCTTGTTTACATCATACTAATGCTTCCTGCTACTTTTGACCGAGAACTGTGTACTTTATTTTATCAATGAGATGGAGTGACTGGATGATGGGCCAGTAGTTAAGTGACAGAGACATGTCACATCGGAGTCTCACAGCCCCTCTGCTGCACTTCCAATTCTAGGGGTTTTTGGAGTGGATCTGGAGGTGATCAGAGCCATCCTGTTTTCATCCCCCCACCCACTGTCTGCCTCTTCCCATCCCCAGTGCACAGAAGGGCCATGGATGCTGAGGTTTTGTATGCCTTTGTCATGAGAAAAGAACCGAGTCGGGAACATGGCTGTGGTTCTGAGTGACTGGGGACACTCACTGCCTTTGACAAGAGAAAGGTTTGTGGGACCTGGGCTGGGTCTTGCTGACTCTGGAAGGAAATCACAGTGTGCCTTCTCCAGCTCATTTATGGGAACAGTAGGTTTTGGCCCTCTTCTCTGGACAGGAAACCTTTTTTTGGGGGGGGGGGAAGCAAAACAAACAGAACACCGTGTGAGTCGGAAATAAGGCGCACAGTTTATCAGAATCTTTTGAGAGCAAACCCCTTCCCTGAAACACACGTCCTTGTCCCTACTTGAGGTTTTCCTTCCTAGTGGCTGACCCCAGTTTCACAGTTCCATCCCCACCCCCATTCTATGATCCTGACTCCCCAGGTTTTACTGACTTCACCTTACATTTGGTAGGTGTAGTTTTGAAGTCACACAAACAGCAACCAACTGCTGTTATCCTAGCCTACTGTATAACTCAGCTTAGCTTTGAACTCACAACTCTCCTGTCCTCCTGACTGCTGGGATTTCAGGCACGCACCATCATTCAAGATGAAATTTGGGTTTTCACCATGCAAATCAGTTCCCCTTCCTACAGGGTCCATCCCTGGACTGGGTTCTTTCCATTAGTTTTTTTTTTTTTTGGGGGGGGGCCTTTCATGTCAATACTAGGTCATTAAGTACTGGAGTTTAAATAGTAGGTGTTTAGATTTACTTTGCCTGTAAAGTTTCTAACTTATCTAATGAAGTTCCATCAGTTTTTTCCAGAGTTCACAGTTACTAGCAATGATTTTTTTCCTCATTGTCCATTTTAATATGAACCACAGAAGAGGCAAGGCCAGACGGGAAGGGGTTGAACTTTAGTAACTCACTCACCTGGTTTCAAATACTGACTTTACAGCCAGTTAGTTGTGTCACAAGGCAAGCTACCTTCAACCTATTTCACCCTTAGTGTTCTCATTTGCCTCCAGGGATAGTAATAGACTCTTCCATGAGGCTTTTGGGAAATTCAGCCTTTGTTATAAGCCATGTAGCAAAGCACCAGAAAGGGAATTGCCTTCCAATACACACTGCCTGTGATTATTTTCACATTCCACTGTATATCCTACTTTGGGCTGTTATAAAAGCTTTACTGAGAGTGGAAACTAACCAGTGCTTGCCTTTATTTGCTGATAGTTCTAGACAGATGTTTCTTTCCCACCTGCTAGTTCCTAAATAACCACATGGAAACTTACTAATTATAAATGCTTGGTCAATAGCTCAGGCTTATTACTAGCTAACTCTTACAACTTAAATTAACCCATTTGTATTGATATGCATTTGTCACATGGTGTTTCCTCTTTTTCATCTTGCACCTTCTGTTTCCTCTCTGTGTCTGGCTGGCGATTCCTCTGACTCCACCCTTCTTTCTTCCCAGTGTCCTTAGTTTGGTTTTCCTGCCTAACCTTATCCTGTCCAGCTATTGGCTACTCATCTTTATTAAACCAATAACAGCATATTTTACAGAGGTTTTTCATTACTTATTTATTTTCTTTTTCTTTTTTTTAATTAGACTTTTTAAAAAAAAATAATCCAATCCAAATTCCCACTCCCTCCCCTCCTCCCATTCCCTCCACACATCCTCCCACCCCATCCCTCTCTAGTCCTAAGAGAGGGTAAGACATTTTGCTTTGTGGAAAGTCCAAGCCCTCCCCTACTACAGCTAGGCTGAGCAAGGTACACACCCAAAGAGAATAGGATACCAAAAAGCCAGTACATGAAGTAGGGATAAATCCTGGTGCCACTGCCAGTGGCCCCTCAGTCTGCCCCAGCCATACAACAATCAACCTCATTCAGAGGGACTAGTCTGGTCCTATGCTTGTTCCTTCCCAGTCCAGCTGGGGTTGGTGTACAGAAGGATTATTCCACAGATAGTATTCTAGGGAACACAAATATGTAATGTAACTGTAATACTGCTCCTCAGACATCCTTCTGCTGCTCAATCACCTGAAGATGTGGCTTTTCTGTGCAGATTTTTCTATTAAGTCTAAATTTTGGCCAGGATTTTTCACTCCTACAAGAAGTAGCTTGGTTTCCATGGTTTCCAACAAGCTATCAGCTGGTGTCAGTCCTTAGTCCATACTTTCAAGTATACAGTCTTTCAATGCGCTTTTAAATTACATTGCAAGTGATCATACTTTCTACTTGTATGTGATTGGCATGATGTATAAGTTGTTTTCTTTGGCTGTTACATGGTAGGTGCTGAGGACATAGCTCGGTCATTAAGCATTTACTGAGAAAGAATAAGGACCCGAGTTTGATCCTCAATACCCATGTAATGTAAAACAAACAAAGAAAAAATCCAGTCATGGTAGCAAAGGCTTCTAATTGCAGTGCTGGGGGAAATAGAAACTGGCAGATTCCCCAGGGCTCACTGGCCAGCTGTCCTAGCCTAAACCATTTAAACTCTGGTTCTAATGAGAGACCCTATCTCAAAATATAAAATGGACAGTTCCCAAGGAATGACAACCAAGGCTGGCCTCCACACACATGTGCAAATACATTCTCATAGGTAACCCTGAAAACATACACACAATTACATGCCAGCTAACTAAACTAAAATGGTTTAGATTAATTTAATTTCACACATATAAATCCAGCATCTCTTCGTCAGAAGGTTGGCAATATGCGTTTCTACTCAGGACACTGGCTACCTTTTGCATTGGGAATGCATTATTTTAGTATCTGCATCCAAGGATTAAGAGCTCACAAATTTTTTTTTTCTTTTTCGAGACAGGGTTTCTCTGTGGCTTTGGAGCCTGTCCTGGAACTAGCTCTGTAGACCAGGCTGGTCTCGAACTCACAGAGATCCGCCTGCCTCTGCCTCCCGAGTGCTGGGATTAAAGGCGTGCACCACCACTGCCCGGCCAGAGCTCACAAATATTAAACATAACAACTAACACCCTCCTAGGCTTATCCAGGTTATAAAATTTGCTAACCTCTTTCAGATCTTCTCAGTTGCCATGGACTAGAATAGAATCAGAAAACAAAGTCAACCAATCGATTCTCCTGGAGTATATAGTGCAAATGTAAAAATAATAGAATTCTCGCTGCTTTTGCAAGTATAAACACACGTGTGCACATCCGTATATACACATACACACACCTTAAAGAATGCGTTATGTTACAGGACCATGTAATTTGAAAAAGATATTTGTAGTTTCTGTCATCCCACCTCCTTCCTTCCATCCAAGCTCTACATTTGTAAGTGGGGATAGGTAGGTGTTGCCCTTCAGGCCAGTTTGAATTCTTTAGTTAGAAGACCAAAAGATAGTAAAAAGTATACAGAGGTATTGTGGTGGCTTGAAAAAAATGGCCCTCAAAGGGACTGGCACTATCAGGAGATATTGCTTTGTTGGAGTAGGTGTGGCCTTGTTGGGGGAAGTGTATGACTGTGGGGGTGGGCTTTGAGGTCCTGTATATGCTCAGTGTCATAGACCACTTCTAGTTGCCTTCTAATCAAGATGTGGCCAGAACCATATCTGCCTACATGTCGCCATGCTTCTTGCCATGATGATAATGGACTGAGTCTCTGAAACTGTAAGTGAGCCACCTCAACTAAATGTTTCCCTTTATAAGAGTTGCCTTACTCATGGTGTCTCTTCATAGCAATAAAAACCCTAACTAAGATAGGTTCTTATGAGGGACAAAACAGAATGGAGAAGGACTATCAGACCAGTGCCTACCTGGCACCTGTGCAAAGTGGGGAGGAGGAAAGGTGGGGAAGACCTCTTTATGCCACCAAGCAGTTCTATAAATGGAAGTTTCTGCTCCACCCAGTCCTGCAGCCATTCCCAAAGAAACACATAGAGGCTTATATTAGTTATAATCTGTTCAGCTATTGCTCAGGCTTATTGCTAACTAGCTCTTACAACTTAAATTCACCCATAATTCTTATCTATGTTTAGCCATGTGGCTTGGAACCTTTTCTCTGTAAGGCATTCTCATCTTGTTTCCTCTGTGTCTGTCTTGGGACTGTGTTTCTCTGCCTCTCCTCTTCCCAAAATTCTCCTAGTCTGGTTGCCCTGCATCAACTTCCTGCCTGGATACTAACTGGTCAATCTGTATTTTATTAAACCAATAAAAGTGACAAATCTTTACAGAGCATGATCCCACAGCATTTCCCTTTTTTTCAAAACAAGACCCTAGATTTAATCTCCTTTATTTAGTTTTTTTTTCTGACCATTTATCCGTAACAACTTGTAACTAATACACTAAACAAAGAAAAACTTCCATAATCCATTTTTGGGGAATGTGGGCGTAATTTTCTAGGCTACTTCCTGCTGATTGAGTGTGCTAATAATTTTATGAGACCCAAAGAAAATTTAGGATTATAGTTAAGTCCTGACTGGAGTATTCTGTGAGGCTGGATCATCTCAGTCAGCAGTCTTGAAGCTGTTCTGGATGTAGAACTCAGAGGAAACTTCAACAGAGGTGCTCTGAAATGTTGAGTCATCTGGGCCACAGATCTCAGAAAACTTTTGCTAGACTTGGGGAAGACACCTGTGGAAGTTGCTTTTCAGGGTAGTTCATTGGAGGGAAAGGCTTAGTAAGCTTCGTCATTGGCCAGTGTTGGCTGTGTGGATGCTGTCAGTCACGGTGTCCACTTGTCAGGTCTGTTGGGAAGGAAGTCTGGGCAGCCCTGTGGCACAGCTGCTATGTTTGTCCTGCAGAGATGCTCTGTGCAAACACTATTCTGAAATTCACCTTTCCACTCGGTATTTTGTAACATTTTTTCATGTCAACACCTGTGTCTAGTTTATCCTCCTCAAATACCATATAGTTTCCCTTGGTGGAGGTGCAGAGTAATTAAAATTTCTGGCTCCTTTGAGGGGGTATTTGATGTATTTATATTATCTGTAGGATAACCCTAATAATAGAATTATAGATTGGTTTTGAATTAAAGAAAATGCATACTAAAATTTAATAGATACAGTCAAACACACTTCTGCAGGGTCATCCTCTTTGATTCTTAATGAGCGGTGATGTTTCTTTCCTTACCATTTAGTGGTACTGAGAGCATCTTTATTTCTGATAATTTGATGTTACACAGACATTTTCATATTCAGTGACTGCCTGGGTTTGTTTGCTGTGACGGTTCTGAGACAAGGTCTCAGTTCATAGTCTTGGCTGCTGTAGAGCTTGCTAGTTAGATCAGGCTGGCCTCACACTTGTGGTGCTCCTCCTGCCTCTGCCTCCCAGTGGCTGGTGAAATAGGCATCATTACTGTTTTAAACTGACTTCCATTGATCCGAGTAATCTTCCTCAATTTCTTTTTACTTTTTAGTATGTGGATTTTTTTTCTTTTTCTGAATTACATATTTCTATTTTTCAGTAGCTATTTTCCTTTTAATCTTACTTTTAGCAGATTTTTGCATACTGGGAACAATGACTCCTTGCCATATATTTTTGGTTGGTATTAATTTTTTCGATTTGGCTTGTTATGTTTTATTATTTGGTATTAATTCTTTAAAAATTACATAGTTGAGATAGCAGCTTTTATCTTTACTGCATTGGGGTTTCATTTTATGACTGCTAGATTGCATAAAAATTGCAGCACTGTTTTTATTAAGGTGCTTTTTTGTGGTTTGTATCTTGTATTTGTGACTATCTGGAATATATTTTGCTTGAAGGAGTAAAACAGTAACAATAACGATAAGATTTACTATATTTACTATGTGTGGTCACTATTAATCCTACTAACTCTCCTACCTATATACTAAGACAGGCTCTTCCATTCTCACAGAAGAGGTAGTCAAAGAGTTAGCGCTTGGTTATACAGCCACTAACTACCTGAGTCTCCTACCACAGTTCAGTACATGCTTGATGCCCTATGATGTCCAGGTTATTGCTCCAGTATCACTTAAAGGAACAGTATCTCTTCCCAAATGATTCGTACCACCTTTAGTATGTGTGAAATTTCTGCATCGCTTTGGATCAAGAACATTCTTTGCATTTGGTTTTATCATTTCTTGTGGATTTACCTACCAATCAGAGAGTAAGTTTTAGCTGAAGTGAAGGTCACACGTCCCCGAAATAATCTTGTACAGGAACTAGTTCAGCTCCTTATGTCAGGATTTGAGTTATGAACGTGATGGACACATGTTATCTGTTGGAGGGATGCAAAGTTAGGATGGAGAAGAAATGCTATCACCTTCAGGAGGCGTTTGTCCCGGAGCCTAAGGGAAGGGAACTGGAGGGAAACTGTGAGTCATCAGTCTTATACAGAAATAATGAGGACCCTTCAGAGGGGCTTGGCAATCCTACTGGCAGTGCCCTGGAAGAAGGAAACGATGGAGAACTGTCCCTAAATGCATGCCACTCTGCACGTCAGCACAGAGCTCTTGGAACTGGTTTCCAGTTTGTCCTCATTGAGGTTGAAAATGATTCTTGCCATGATTTCAATTTTTAGAAATTTGTTGAGACAAGTGGTCTACCATATAACCTCTTGGAGCCTGTTCAATTCTAAAAACAGAACTTTTTCTTTTTCAAACACACACACACACACACCATCCACCAACATCTTTAAATGGCATTTGAATATGATAGCCTTAGGTCACCCAGCCAGTTTGGAATAATTTGGCAACACACCCAGGTTAGGGGAAACAACCGACTGTTGGCTGTCGCAATGTCTCATGAGGATTCTCTGTGGTAGAGAAACTTCCCAGGAAGACATACTTTAGTCCTGACTGAGCCAGAAATTCTGGTAAGGGAAGGCCCACTAGGAGTTCCTTAGAAGTGCAGTTTATTACGCCTATAGCATTCACCCCGACGGACATTCAGAGGACCTTCGGGGAAAATAGGAGTTTTCAGGAAGATTTGAAGAGCAGGGAGGACATTCAAAGAACACAGTGAAGCCAGTAAGATTTTCACAGAGGGATGTTAGGTTGATCTACACTGAATGGGAGCCCAGAGACGGGGAAGATATGGAGAGACGGGAGTGGATGGATGAGTAGAGTGTAAATTACAAAAGAGATGGCAGCTTTCTCTCCACCCCTCCCCCACCCCGCCCAAACCCCAAGTGTGCCAAAGGTTACAAACTGGGCAAATGTGATGGCAGGAAAGAAGGCCTGAAAGGGAGTCAATTTGTGTTTTCATTAAAAATAAGTTGAAAGCAAAGAAGAGGAAGTAGGAGAAAAATGGTACCCATTTTTCTTCATTTCCCAGATGCTTTCTGGGTGGCAGGCATGTCCTGGGACTCTGGTGCACAGAGGGTCTTAGACTCAGATCTGCTCTCTCTAGTGGCACACATCTATTCAATGATGATAAAATGTGAGAAAGAACAGACTTGGAGAAGGACACGGGGCAAACAGACACACCCCTCTCTGCCTTCCTTCTCTTACTGGGAATCTGGAGCAGAACGCTGCTCACTGAGAGCCGCAGATTCTCAGAGTCTGGACACTGTGTGCCCTGAGCATTGGGAAATTTCTGCTCCTTAGGTAGGTACTGATCTACCGGCCCACTCACCCACTCACAGGCCTCATCCTTGAGAGTGCTGGAAAACCAAGTTACTCAGGGTTTTCATTTTTGTCTGTATGGTGCATGTGTGACCCGGGAAGATAGTGTAGGCTGTGGAGTATCCCAAGCTCTGGGCTTGAACTTGTCCTTTTTCTGTCTTTATTTACAATCACGTAGTCTCATGCACACCCGAAATTCTTCTACTGATGGGCAGGAATTCCATGTGTTCAGCTGGCTGCTTAGGTAGATCAAATAAGCATCTTAAATTTCTATCTGGGGCTGAGAGCTTTTTTGATAGAGACTCCCAATCCATCCAGCCCAGTCTTCTGCCTTGCTAAATGGTGATTCTTCAAAGCACTTGAGCCAAAATTCTTGATATTTCATTTGGTCACCACCCATGGTGCGTCAGCTCTGCCTCTGAAATCTCTGCTGACCCCACCACACCTTGCTACCTCCACCATTCAAACTCTGTCCTCAAGTTTTCATCCAGACTGTTGACTTTGGCTTCATGTCTTCTTCCACTTCCGCTTCCCCCTTTCTTTCTGCATCTCTGAACTCTGTGCCCTGCACATCAGCTCAGTATAGCTCTGTGAAATCTTTCCAGGGATTTTCCACGGCAGTTCAAGCTATGCAAATACAATGCCTACTCTTTCTCCTCTATGCTCCAAAAATGCTCAATCTCATCCCTGGGCTTTTTCCCACTCTTCCCCTCCCCTCAGCCACACCTGCCTCCCCTTGGTCCTTGAATCTTCTGGGTACTCTCCGTCTTCATGCTCCCATCAAGAAACAGTTGGCACTCTCAAGCTAGCCTAACTGGGGAAGGCTCTATTACCCTGCATGAGGCTGTGCTCCAGGGTTTGCAAGTAAGTGGTGTCCATTTCTCCACACACTGTTAGCCTCTGGCTGTCGGATGATTATTCCTGTGTGGTTTCTGAAGAAACGCTCCGCTGAGAGGTTGCAGCTGCCAACTCCCTTTCTGCCAGTTTTCAGGAACTTTATTGATTTTTCCAGGAGGATTCCAGGCAACAGTGAAGACTTACAGTCTTGCGGCCCGTGGTCCTCGGGTTGATGGTGGCCGTCCAGGGAAGGCACTGCAAACTATGCAGGGGTCCTCTATGTCTGCAGAGAGGGCATTCTAAGGTCCCCAGAAGACAGCCCTAAGCAGTGGGGACCCACACTCTGTACGTGCTGTTGTTTTCTTGTGTTGTGCACGATTGTACAGTAAGATACTCGCAGCCCCAGCGACAGAGCAAGCGTAACAACAGACTGAAGTAGAAGCCAACTGAAGCTCAATAGCTCAGTGGGCAGGAGCCCTGGCTGCCAAGCCTAAAAACCTGAGCTTGATCTGGGAGTCTGCATGGTGGAGCCACAGTGTGAGCATGTATGCACACACACACACACACACACAGACACGCATACATACACACACACAACACAGCACATAGTCACTAAATAAATACTTGTAAAAATATGTAAACTTTCTAATTATTTCTGGAACTTTCCCAGTTGTATTGTCAGACAGTGGCTGGCTGAGGAAAGCCAAAGGATGGTGATATGGCAGAAAGGGAGATTACAATAGCCAATGAACTCAGGTGAGGGCAGTGACCTCTGGGTCACAATCGCTACCTGTCTGGTGTGTATGAGACAGGGGGCCTCAGGTACGACAAGCCATCAGAAGCCCTGCTCTTGCTCTCTCTCAGGCTTCTCAGTCCAACAGGTATGAGAGAGCAGAGGGTGGGAGCTGCTGACACCCTGCTGGGATTCCGACACCGTGGCCTTCTGTGGATGCTGTGTCTTCCATTAGCATTACCTGGTGACCTTTACCCCCTGATTTCTATCTACCATTACTTCTGGTTTTCTCTGGGCATTTCTCTGCCCATGATTTTAACGTCTTGAGGTAACGTCATGTGTTTAGAAACATTTTTAATAGCCCAGTCATAGAGAAACCATTTGGTGTGCACATCAGCTCCAGAGCCTTCTTCTTTCAGACTGTGGCATGAGATTTCCTTCCCACCATGGCCCCTTTGTATCCCAAAAGTTAGTGGGAGTAGACAGTGGCAAGTTCCTGGACCCAGGCTGAAATCACTTTCAACAGAATGGCAGACACTTCCTAATTAATGGGTCTCTTCCTATGCTCTCTTGGTGCGTACAGACACACACACACACACACACACACACACACACACTCACGCACACATGGCTTCTCCTTGAATTAGTTCTCCCCTGGCTCTGGCGTTCAGACTACGCAATTGTAAGTAGAGATCAGGTGTGAACGGACTGTTGTTTTGCCAAGAGTAGAAAACAGGGCAGAAAGGCTGCCTACGACTTCAGTGCACATGCGTGGTTGACCACAGGCACGGTGGCCACCGTAGAGCCATTTGCTTTAGCCACCTCTTGTCTGTGTGGCGGCTCCTTACCTGTAAGACCCTGTTTGAAAATGAATGGAGACGGTGGCAGTGGGAACTCATAAGCAGACTCCCAGAATCTCTAGCTCTGGGTGAGCTCTGGGCAACAGGACAAGGGCAGAAACAGGCTTTCTATGAACCGTTCTACGTCTCCCTGCTGACTCAGAGTCCTAAAGAGAAAAGTGAGGATTAATGCTTCCCCTGACTAATGGGTTTGCTATTAAATTAGGAAGGAATTGGTCTTTTTGAGGTCATCTAGCCTTCCTCTCTCTCTGCCCTCAGATTGTCCTCCGTTCAAATCATCTTATGAATCAGTGGAACTCGTTTGGCCGGCTGCAATTTGCAATTCTTTTCAGAGGCAAAATACAAAAAAAAAAAAATTAAAAAGAAAAAAAAACCCCACCAGAACTGAAACAAAGAAGAAATAGTATTGAACAACGAGAATAACCATCACCTAGAGTATACTAACTTTTCCCAGGTTGAATTTCAGTGAGAGGAAAGGAGAAGTGTAAAGATGGCTTGGGGGGTGAATTCAGTTTTTTTTTTTTAATTTATTGGTTAACATTTTTAATAAATTGCTTATTTTACTTTTTGTGTAGTTATTTTTGCCTGCACATATACCTGTGTACCATAAGTGTCCGCAGAGGTCAGAACAGGGTGTTGGACCCCTGGAACTGGAGTTACAGATGGTTTTAAGCTACCGAGTGTGGATGATAGAAACGAAACCCAGGCCATCTGCAAGGGCAGTAAGGGCTCCCAACCTCTGAGGCATTTCTCTAGCCCCTCACACGAGCCCTTTTGAGATTATATTTGTTCTTTTCAGTCAGCGTTTGTTTTGTTTAGTTTTTTTCATTTTTCACTTGGTTTTCTGCCTTGCTGGCTTTGCTTGGATGAGTCAAACAAACTGGCTGATCACTGAGCGCTTGCCACCATGCCTCAGAAACCCACCACAGAGGAAGTCTTCAAGGCTCACACAGGTCTCTATCAGCTGTGCCTCACTTATGACCTGAGGAGCATTTCGTGAGACAGGGAATGTGAATTCTTGCTCCAAAGGCAGAGGACATGGGTCCAAGGGGAGAAAAAGGAGAGATTTCAGTCCCATCCCCAATCACAGCTGGCACGAGAAACGAACTAGGAGTTAAAGATTAAAAAAAAATAAAATTCCCTTTCTTGTAATTTATCTTTTTCAGACAGTCAGACCAATGGCTTTCTCTGCGGTCCTTCATCCAGTCTTCCTCTTGGCGGTGCTGCCCCTGAGAGCATCCCTAACTGAAGGTAAGAAGTTGAAACAGAAGTAAAGAACATATAAGGATGAACCAACTGGTGCTTTGGAGAAAAGTGAAGCCATTTCTTTTCTCTCGGAGTTGGTGATTAGCTCACATGAGATGTGTTAAATCTCTGGAAGCCACAGTTGCCTTGGACATGGCCTCCCTCATTCTGAGGGCACCACTAGTAAGTCCACTACTTCGCCTTGGTTTCCTGCTCCGTGCTCTGCTCATTGGGGTGGTTGTCAGTGGATCTGAGATCACGGAGCTTCGGGATTGCTCTGTTTCATAGAGACCGTTGCCAGGGGGTTTCTTTCCAAGCCCTGCTGGGCAAGATGGAACAGCCCAGACTAGTTCTCATGGCTGGGATAGAACAAGTTCCCATGCCCCTTAGTCACACTTGCCGAGAGCTGTTAGGCTTATAAAATATGACTAAAAAGCAATCATAGCCTGGCAGGCAGTAGGAACTCTCTCAAGTATGTAATATTGGAAGTGCTGAAATCTGCTTTCTGCCAGAGAAATAGTGTTTGTCAATTAGCTCTCCCCAGAAGACCGCAATTTAGAGTAAGTCAACTCCGTAAATGCGCAGGCGTGTGAATATTTTATCAAATGTGTGTGGATACTTTATTACCTTGAACTCACTTAAACATAGATCCTTAGACTTGAGAAAGTTTCTATTGGCCCATAAATTTCCCCTGCATTTGTCCATATTGTATAAAACCTTACATTTTTTCTTCCTGTATTATTCTTTGCTGTATTTGCTTTTTAACAAAGAGCGCAGATATAATTCCGTGCATGGAAAAATGACATTTGCAAAGAATATGCATAGCATTCTTCATTTATCCTTAGAACTGCAAGAAAAGAAAAGGGGATATTTCAGTTCTGCCGACAGGCGCAAGTTCTGCCTCTCGTCGTTTAGACCCAGGTTTGGTGTCAGCCTGTGGGAATATGCTATTTCTCCTGGCGTCTCACACAGCAGCTAGTGGAGCTCTTCCATATAAGCTGAGCTGCCAGGTGACGGGACTCTCTCACTGGTGGCGTGTATAGCTCCCTTAGTCTGTCTCGCTCCTGGGGTCAAGCACACTGTAACTGATTAGGGAGGCTGAGCACGGAGAATGTCCAGGCTCAGGTCAGAGTCCCTGGTTCGGAGACAGCCTAACACACCACATCCTCATGGTGAGGCACCCCCCACCTTCAGCGTTCGCAACGCTTTTGCCACAGTTTGTTCCCCCTAGCAGAGTCTCACGATGTGACCCGACTGTACATGGCGTGTCTTCTGCATGTGACATGTATTGTTCTCACGTCAGCCTTTGCGGCTCCGTTTCTATTGTTTAGATCAAATGTGTTTCCCTAATTTCCTTGCAACCTGATTTCCATTTCTGCCTCCAACTTTCTTTACAAAACAGGTAGGTCTTTGTCTTCATCAGAGCTGTGGGGATTTTTTTTTCCAGTGTCTACTGCCCACTACACCTCCACTCACACTAGTGAGGGCACCACTCAATCAACTAACTAGGCTCAGGTCAGAGACTGCATTTCAAACAGCCTGAACCAACTTCTTCCAAGCAATAGGGCATAGGCAAGACCCTTCAGTTAGCTCCCACCATGTTTCTATCAGCCAGAGGAGTCGACCACAGCATTCTGATGTGTTCTTCTCTCTTTGGGGTTATACATAAGAAAAATTGTAAATATGTGGAGATTTTTAATTTTTTTGCATTTATTGAGGAGTACATGTGTGTCTGTGCGTGTGCATGCATGCACATGTGCACACGCATATAGGAGTTATTTGCATATGCATGTCACAATACATGTGTGGAGGACAGAAGACCGATTGTGTGACTCTGTCTCTCCCTCCACCATGTGGGTTCCAGGGATAGAACTCAGGATATCAGGCTTGGCCGCAAGCTCCTTTTCTCATAGAGCCATTTGCTCTCCTCCAATATACGCTGTAAAAAAGGTTAAATCATGTTGTACAGAGAAAAGCACAAATGCACACATGCATATATACAAACGGAGAAAAATCTGTCTCCGGGGGATTTTTTTTTTTTTTAATTTAAGCCATTAAGTAGGATGAATGTTTCCTTCTGATATTAGATGTTTCTGGAATCATGTTGTTTTAAGAACTATTACGTGATAGCTCTTTCTGGGAATTAACCACACAGTATTTCCTCCAGAAGTGTTAGGGCTGGTCAGAGAAACCATCGGGAAAATGGGACTGTGTTTGTGACTAAGCCCAGAATGGAGTCTCCAATGGTCTCCTGAGCCACACTTCCATGTCATGACATGGGAGTGGGCCTGGGAGCCAAAATCCCTGGGTCTGGTTTGGTTTGAGTCTCAGCACAGGCATCCACCTCCACTTTTAACCTCAGCTAGCTTCTGTGAAATGTCAGCGAGAATGGATTTATTAATCTCCACGGTCCCTTTGACCTGCCTGGCTTCACCTCGGAGTTTTAGTTCCTCTTCCCCCACATTACTTCTCACTGATGTTACTCAAGGACCTGAGTTGTTCCACATTTGCTGATAATGTAGGCTAATTTCCGGAGCTTCCCCTTTGTTGAAACAACATGAGAGATCTGGGTAGAGCTTCCAGAAATAAGGTGAGACAGGAGCTGACTCATTCAGGTGTCGATCAAATGTAGAATGTCTATACTCACCGTGTGTTGCTAATCTTGATTTCCCTGAGCTAAGTAAGACTTCGTCACACTCCTGTTTCAGCCACAGCCCTCAGAAGAAAAGCAGCCTATGACAACCTGCTGCCATCAGGGGTGAGAAAGCCATGGGTTAGGCAGACAGAGAGAGAACATGGGAATTATTTACTTTCAAGTCCCCATGACAAAACACTTGAAAAAGACAGCTGAAGGAAGGGTGAGACACAGCTCACCGAAGTGGGGGAGGAGTAGAGGCAAGACTGTGATGCATTGTATTGGTAGCCCTGGGAGGCAGCCTTCTAAAACCAGGTGTGATTTCCCCGCCTTTGAGTGGGCCTTAGCTCTGATCAGACAGCTCCGGACTTCCACTAGCATGTTAGTTTGGCCCTACTTCTTAATAGTCTACCACCTTTGGCCATCCCTACACTAGAACCATATTTGTGAGAATCTCTGTTGGATACTCAAACCATACACAAACCATAGTGTAGTTGGAGGAGGGCCACTTGTTGGTTCCCAGCCACTGGTTAGCTGAGACCTGAAATAATCACACAGAAACTGTATTATTTAAATCACTGCTTGGCCCATTAGCTCTAGCTTCTTATTGGCTAACTCTTACATCTTAATTTATTCAATTTCTAGTAATCTGTGTATCGCCACGTGGTTGTGGCTTGCCATCTAAAGTTCCCAGCTTCTGTTTCAGGTCGCGGATCCATAGCTTCTCTCTGACTCTGTCCTTCTTTCTCCCAGCATTCAGCCTAGCTTTCCTTGCCTACCTAAGTTCTGCCTTGCTATAGGCAGTTTCTTTATTCATTAATGGTAACCACAGCACACAGAGGGGACTCCCACATCACAGTGTGGAATAATTTAAATCAAAACACATGATTTAAGTTTGACAATTTAGTGACAATGGAGTTGACAGGATTCTAGAAGCTCAGCTTTTTATTGTTTCTTTATCATTATCATGTATCATGGAAAATTTTTATTGAGTTAACAGTCACATAACATAAAACTAAATTAATAAATTAAAATTAATTAATTGATAAAATGGTTACAGTGAGTCAATCATCAGTGACATTTAATATTTCATAATATTACTGTAACTATCCTGGTGGGAGTGAAGATATTTTAAATTTGTGCCCCTCCCTTATTCTCTCAGATTATTTATCATCCAAGGAATTGGAATTTCCCTGGGAGTCAGAGGGCAGAAGAAAGCAAAGGCTGAAGCCCAGTGTCTTCCAGAGGAGGTGCCTTTTCCCAAGAAGAGGTTTCCCAACCCCCTTGCAGGAGAGACTGGTGTACCAGGATTCTTTTTTTGGGTCAACAACCAGCTCCCAAGTCATGACACAGAGACTTAGTTATGAATGCTTGGCCTAGCTTAGGCTCGTTTCTGACTAGCTTTTTTTTTTTTCTTTAACTTAAATTAACCTGTTTCCCTTTATCTACCTTTTGCCTCGGGACTTTCCACCTTTCTTCCTTCCTCCCTTCCTCCCTTCCTCCCTTCCTTCCTTCCTTCCTTCCTTCCTTCCTTCCTTCCTTCCTTTCTTTCTATTTTACTTTCACTGCTTCTCACATCAGACTGGCTCCCAGTTGCCTGGCTTCTTGCCCTGGGCATACCCCTCTCTTTCTCCCTCGTTCTCTTCTCCTCCTTCTTGTTCTTCTCTTGAGCCAAGATTCCTCCTCCTGTTTATTCCCTCTGCCTTCCAGTGCTGCCTATGCCTCTCCTGCCTAGCTACTGGCCATTCAGCTTCTTATTAGACCAATCGGGTGCCTTAGGCAGGCAAGGTGAAACAGATGCAGCACATCTTTACGTAGTTAAAGTAATAGTCCTCAACGGGCAAGCTGCAGTGATGGACAGGACCACACTTTGACTGGGGTTGCTTAATGATGACAATGCACGGTCCTGCCTTCTATTTAAACCTGTACTTCCCCTTCAAGGAAGACTTAGAGAGTCGCTGGGTTTCTTTGTTTCTCTTCCCAATGCAGACACACTAAATAAAACTGTTTTCTTTGTTGTATATTGTTATTCATTTATTTGGTTGGCCTATTGGGGGGATGAATGGTGGAGCCTTGCTTCTTAATACTGCTAGGGACCAGAAACACAGCCTCTGGATACTAGAAACATTGATATCGATTATATTATAGTTCCTGATTCTTTGATCCCCAATGCTGGCAACTACCAGTCCACTTACTATTTCTATGGATTTACCTAGTCTGGATGTTTCACATAAGTGAAACCCTTTGTGGAAGGGAGAGACTGCAGGGGAACTGAACTGGGGGTTTTATTTGTAGAATGATTAATAAAAACTGAGAGACAGAAATTGGAGTTCAACTTAAAGGTCAGAAAAGCCAAACAGCCAGCCACTGGCTCTTATCTCTACCTCAGTCTGAAATAGCGATGCTGCCTCCAGGAATTTCTGAGTGAGACTGTGTGTGAGAGTGGTCTCCTCCCATTTTTATATTCCTCTCTGGTTCTGGGATTAAAGGCGTGCACCACTACCACCTGGTCTCTACGGCAAGCTAGTGTGGCTACTGGGATTAAAGGCCTGTGTTATTGCTGCCTGGTCTTCAAGGCTAGCCAGGGTGGCTTTTTATTTTTTTGATCCTCAAGTAAGTTTTATTTATTAAGATACAAATGAAATATCACTACACCTATCCATGCTAAGCGTGTGTTTAGTTGCCAAACCGCTCCTCCCTTAGAAGCTTTCTTGCCTTTTAAATGAAATACAAGAAGCTTTCAGGTCACCAGTTTCTAAAAAACTAGGGAAATGAAGGCCAAGAAGCAGATGTCTCTTATACATGGGTCAGCGGACACCAGCTGGTTTTATGAAGGGAGCCTTTATTGTTTCAAAACCCTTGTAACAACCCCAGTTTATTTCAGATCCCCTCGGTCCAACAGTTGAAACAGTTGAATCAGCAACAAATAATTCCTTTCAATTCTCTATGGTGTTTCCCTCTCTTAAGTGAAAGTCAACAATTTATTCTCTGGAACTGACAGTAACCCAAGCAGATCTAGGCCCACAGTCTCTCTTGTCACAGAGTGTATTGCAGTTGATGTCTCTGTGTACAAGCTATGCCTATGGTTCTATGTAAGGTTTAACAACAGTCAGGGAAGAGACTGGGTCCTTCCAGGGGCCAATGATGTGCAGGAATCTGTCCGTGTTTGAATTTCTGTTCCTTTGCGGAGTCATTCCACTGCTCCAAGCTCACAATCACGACTGTTTCCATGATTGTGTTGTGTCTCTCCAATTAGGCTCTTTCTCTGCTTGGGGAATCTTGTCACCAGTGTTTTGTTTATTATTAAGTGCCTATAATCATTGCTGTCTCATCCAAAGAGTTCAGCGAACCCTTGCTGGAGATATTGAAGCTCAGCACACTGAAATACATGGAACCATGTCTATATATGCTTCCACTCTGGAACCTTCTAATAAGCCATGGAACTCAAAGTTTCCAAAAACTGATCTTTAGTATTAAATCAGAATATGAGATATTTTTTTAAAAAAAAAATCGTATTGTCTCCATTATGAATTCAAATCAGTTAGATTACTCAGGAAAGACACGTTTGTCTAGTTGTTTACCAGCTCGGTAATATGCTGTGCATTGCTGAGCAAGTTTTCTGCTTCTTTGGGGTCTTAATTTTTTCCTTTGCTGATGTAACTTCTAATACCTTCTCAGAGTCTCTCAGTACCTGATGCTAGAACGTATATGCAAACACACTGTCCAAAGCTCGCCGGGGAGCACATGGAACAGCGTCTCTTGGGTGTGTGTATCTATTCAATCGTACCCCCATTGAGGGTTATTTTATTTCTGTGTTTGGTCTTTCAGTGCTGGGTGAGCCTTTCCAGTTGACGCCTGAGATACTTAATGTAACTGTTGAGTCTAAACTTCAGCAAGTGAATTTACAGTGGACTGTCCCCAACCTTACTCATCAAGAATTAAACATGGTATTTCAAATAGAGATCAGTAGAATGAAAACATCCAACATCATCTGGGTGGTAAGCATTTTGATTTGTCTTTTATATCAAGAAATCTTATAATTCCACAACATTTCCTTCTCAATACAGGTTTCCTAAACAATTGCATCCTGTGTTTTTAGTTAAGACAGGTGGTTCTCAGCCTTCCTCATGCAGCAACCCTTTAATACAGTTCCTCATGTTTTGGTGAGCCCTAACAATAAATTCATTTTCATTGCAACTTCCTGACTGTAATTTTACTTCTGTTGTGATTTGTAATGCAAATACCTGTGTTTTCTGATGGTCTTAGGCGACACCAGTGGAAGGGTCATTTGACTCCAAGATTGAGAACCACTGAGTTAAAACAAAGTAATATGACCCATTGGGTTTGACGGATTAATTAAAGAAAATAGATTCTATCTGTTTTGCTGTTTGTCCCAAGATAGTCACTGGGTCTGTCCCTGCAAATACTGGGTCTGCATGTTGCCTGCAGATCAGTTATCTCACTCTCTCCTCTCTTCTCTGTGCACCCAGCATCACCAGGAAAGCTAGGTGGTCCGGAATAAGATATAATGACTTACTGAAACTTTTCTCACAGTGAGGATTATCAGGGTCCTTTTACTTACCCTGTACTGAGGGCACAGGGGAGCAAGTCCCAGCACTTACTGTCTGGCCAACACTGTAGATGTCCATGGACTGCATTGGACAATAACTTAGTGTCCTCTGTTTCCTGGAATGTGGGTTTGCTAATAGATAAATTAATTGATGAAATCCTTCTTGAGAGGTGGAGGCTGGAGGAACAGGAGTTCAAGATATCCTGTGCTCCAGAATAAGTTCAAGGCCAACTTGGACTCCATGAACCCTTGCATCAAACCAAATGAAAGAAAATCTTCAACTTTTTTCTGCTGTGAATTATTTGGGGGTAGATTTTCACTCATCTTGATTCAGGTAATGGATGTGTCTACTATGTCCAACACAGTCTCATCTAAGGGCACTTTGATAGGGGGCATTAGATACTGTTATGAGAAGTTTAAGGACAGTTTGCCAAGGCATCTTAGACATCTTCTGGAAGTAAAGGACACAAAAGACTGGGATGAGGACCCATCATCCCACCGAGGTCCCCTTTCTTTCAGGCAGCAAATGCCTGGCATTTAGAGATCAAGAATGTCTGTCCTTCCAGCTAAGCCTGTCACTAATGTTAAAGTCTTCAGTTCTTTCCCATATCCCTTACCAAATATGAGGTCTGAGCAAGGAGCCTAAAGTAAATAAAATCTGACTCAGTCCACTTGGGTTTATAGCAAGTCTGTTGCTTGGCCGTCTTTTTAAAGGGCAGTTTCCCACAATGGTTGCTGTTGAATATGTGATGTCAGCTCACACGCTATGACTTGTCTGACTCTTCTGGTACCTGAAGTTGAGGAGGGACATGAGATCTTCCTTCCTTCTGGAAGTTCTTCTTTGCTTGGGCAGTTCTTTGGAGTGCAAGCTAGGAACCCCATCTCTACTTGTGCTGAGGGAGAACAGCTTCCAATGTCATCGTTCACTGTGTTTCCAACAAGCCATATGACCTAGGTGCTCATAGCTAGAGCAGGACGCTTCCCTGACAGTGCTGGCCACACAGAGCCTTGCCGACAGCCACACTACATGGCGCTGCCCCGGGCCAAACTTTGCTTTTTCTTCTAGGACATTTTCTGTATTCCTTTGTCAATAGCAAGAGAAGGCAGAATAGCATCTCAAGCTTGGAAAGATGCCAGGGGTGGGAATCATCGAGGGGGTAGGATTCATGTTTCTGCCATGAGTCATTGACCTCAGATACATTTCTATGCCTGTGTGTCTGCCAATTTCTGTACCTGCAAGGTCTGTATTCAAATTACCGCTTCAATGACTAAAAAATAAAAAATCAAATTCATCACATTTCTTAATCACTAATTTGACTGACATAGTCAAAGTTTATCTTTTTCCTTGGCAAGGCTATAAAGATCGCAGAGCGTAATCCGAGGTTAGAGAGACTCCACACAGTGTCTAGGAAAACATGACACACTGCATATTAATCAGGTGATGACATTAGTTAGCTCAGTATGTTGGGCTGTGGGCCTGCATCGGGCTTTGGGCAAGGTGTGGGGATTTAAAGGCCGAGCACACAATGGGATGTTCTAAGAGTGTGGGGGGTGTAAGGGTCACTTGTAAATGCTGGGGCCAGGCCTAATTTTCTCCCACAATTTAAATAAAAGATTCTTCGAGGCAAGATCTAAAAGAGGATTGGGGAGACAGGAGATCATAGCTTCCAGTGCTTAGACCTCAGAGCAAGGGAGTGATGAACTAGGATTTACTGATTAATTAGTGATGAACTAGGAGTGGACTTGGCTTAGCAGCATGGTGGCGTCAAAGTGGGGTAGGAGCTTGGCCTTTGGAATAATTCAGGTTGGCCTATTTTCCAGGATGTAATGACTGTGTGTCTCCAGACATTTCCTTTATTTTTAGGAGAATTACAGTGCCCCTGTGAAGTGGAACCACGTTCTGCACTGGAACTGGAGGTCTGAGATCCCTTTGGAATGTGTAGCACATTTCGTCCGAATAAGGGCAATGGTAGATGATGCCAAGTACCCTCCGCAGCGTTCCTGGAGCAGCTGGACTCCCTGGGAAGAAGTTAGTGGTAAGAAGTGAAGTGGATACATGAAGTGGTCACAGGAATATCCAGAGTCAGTATAACTCAGGGGTCAGAAGTCAACTGTAGTATGTCCCATTCCCTTTGAAAGCCCTGAGTAGACACTGTCATTATTTTCATTCAGTTGTAATAGAACTAAAAAGTGGTTTTGAAATTTCCCATGGAGCTCTAGATGTCTGAAGTCTTACCTCAAATACCTTCATTAATTTAATTATATGATTCAGATAATTTTGTATTCATTTTCCAAATATGCAAAATATGTTTACTTTAAATTTACATGTGCATTTTTATTAAAGCAGCACATACATATAAATATGTGTATATCTATCTATATATACATATATATGCACACACACATATATCTGGAACAGGTATTGTAAATGTTTCTTTAAAGGGCCTAACAGTTTCTTTGGAGACTATAGCACTCAAGTCTTCAGAAAGCAGCCTTAGACAATGTATGAACAAATGAGGGCAGTTGTGTGTCAATAAAACTTTATTTACAAAAGAGATGGTAGGCTTGACTTGGCTCATGGACTGTGGTTTGCCGATCCTCAATTTAGAGGCAGGGAGCAATACAGGGAGAAGGAAATCAGCTTTTCACTACAGTGATATAATTGTAGACAAATAACTTTAACTATCCTTTAATTTTGGTCACTGAACATTGTTGTAGGTCACATTTAGACTGGATTTTACCATAGCTTCTCATGTTCCACTTGGCTACAGGCCAGCTCGACAGCAATAGTATCTATTCCTCACTATATGTCCTGACATATTATATGAAATTATACTAATATAATCATTCTGTTGCCAAGCATTGGTGCAAATTTATTAACTGAAACTAGCAACTTATTAACCCAGGAATAACTTAATGCACACATTGATAGTAATAAAATGAAGTATACATTCTGCCATTTTAAACTTTAGACACTGGTTTAGTTATCACATTAACCCTAAGAGAAATAGGCTTTATTTTCATTCCCACTTAACAGATACAGAAAATGAGGACCAGAGAAAGTAAAGAACCTACATAAGCCTTGTACTTCACAACTGTTTATTACCGCTGAGAGATTATACACACACACACAAACACACACACATATACATACACATGCATATATACACATATATGTCTGTGTATATATGTATGTGAATGTATATATGTGTTGCTGTGTATATACATGCATATATGTATATATGTGAAGAAAGAAAACAGAAATGCAGGAGAATAGTAAAAATAAAAAGCCATGCATGTTAGCACATAATCACTGCTCAGTAAATGAGTCAGAGGTGAACATAAACTCACTGAATAAATTGAATGTACTGTATAGTGAGTTCAAGGCTGACCAAGAATATATAATGAGATCTCACCTCAGAACAAGCTAACAACAGCAAGAGGAAAAGAAATAAGTGTATTATAAACAACCCTGGTATAACGGACTAGACTTTTAAAAACTGTAACCATAAAATTTATATCAGAATAAATGAAAACCTGACCCTCAGATCCCTCAGAGGGTGGTTTCTCACCCATGGCTGTTCAGCAGAATCATCAAGAGGTCTCAAAAGCCCTCAGAAAAGCTATGCCCAGGGCACTTGTCACAGGTGAGGTCGGTGACAGCAATACCTAGTGGCCCGATAGGTGACCAGCCAGGCTACGTCAGCGTGGAGATAGAGGTAGGAAAGCCTGAGGGAGAAGCGACGCTGGACAAGGTGGCGACAGGGAGGAAGGAAGTCCTAAGGATTTTGACATGCCGGAGGTCACAAGGAAGAAAGACTGGAGCAGAAGGGGATGGAATTGAGGGGGCAACATCTCTGGGAAGGAGGGGGGAGGGACTCAGCACAACGGAGACAGACATGGCTTAGGGGCTGGGCAAGCTTTAGTTGTGTTTAGGCAGTTCAAGGGAGACTGTGTGGCTCTCAGTTCAGGGGTGCAGTCCGTGATGGCATGGACGGCCGGGTTGGGAGGGGCTAGCAGCAGCTGATCACATCTCACCGACAATCAGGAAACAGCCACGCCAGCGCTCAGCTTACATTCTCCTCTTCACACGGGCCAGGATCCCAGCCAGGGACTGCTGCCTCCCACGGGGACAAGGTCTCCTAACCTTGATTAACCTAATCAATGTGATCACTCATAGACCTGCCCAGAGACTCATCTCCCAAGATTCTGAATCTCAAGTTAACACTCACAGAGGCCCAGGAGATCTGAATAAGGCCTTACTAGTAACAAGCTGAACAAACTTAGCTCAGAGTTCTTACTTACTCCACTGTTGAGAAGTCCTGAGGATGAGTTGAGATAAGGAACCCAAATGCTTCATGTCGCGCCTCCTGCATGATCTCTACAGAGAGCAGCCATAGACAACAGCAACATCACAGTAACCGGAAGTGATGATAGTGATGCTGTTTTAGCTGGAACAGTCTGACAAAGGGTGGTGTGGTGGAAAGGATTGGTTTGGATCTCCCAAAAGATCCAGGAATCATGTGGAAGCGTAGGTTGTTATTTTCCCAAGAAAGTAGAATAAAATTATATTAACTACAGGGAGTAGGAGGGGATTTGTCTTGAAATCTGAGTAATCAGACTCTAACCGAGGCGTTTTGTCTTGCAGTACAAGTTTCAGTTGAACCTAATACGTTCTTAATATTTCCTGAAGACAAACTGTTGGAAGAAGGCTCCAATGTCACCATGTGTTTGATGTATGGACAGTATGTATATAATATATCCTGTAAGTTGCAAGAAAAGCCAATCCATAGAGAACAGCTTGATTCACACATATCATTAATGAAGTTGAATAACGTTGTTTTCCGTAACATCAGAGGGACAAACATCAATTGTCAAGCCATGAATGCTACTAAAAAACTGCTTGGTACTGTTCTCTTTGTCTCAAGTAAGTATTAACAATAGTGGTTCTCAACCCTCCTAATGCTGTGACCCTTTAATACAGTTCCTCATGTTGTCGTCACCCCCAGCCATTGAATTATTTTTTTGCTACTTTGTAGCTGTAATTTTGCTTCTGTATTGTAATGTAAATACCTGATATGCAGGATATCTGATATGCAACCTCTGTGATCATCTTGACCAACAGGTTGAGAACCACTGTATTAGCATGCAAGCTCTCCTTCTTTCTTATTTCCTATGATACACCTTGGATCTCATGTACCAGAAGGCAAAGAAATATGTTCGCATGTGGTTTTAGTTTTCTTTACCTTTACAAGTCGTCCAAAAGAGTTTTTGAAATAATACCCAAAGCAATACTCCCAGGGTTTTCTATTGTTCTTAATTTATTGCTAACAGTTTTATTCCTAGAACCAACAGTATTAAAGGAAAGTGATTTCAGGATATGACCTGTTCCTCTGAGAAAATATTCTTTCCCTCAACCCAGATGACCTGGAATTCTGTCTGAATCATGGAGAGAGGGGTGGTGTTGTAGGCCAGCCAACCATGGAAGGGTGGTGCCCAGAAGTGCAAAGACCTATGCTGACCCCGTCTCTGGGCTAGGCCTGTTCTCATGGTCATTTCCATGAATGGGCATAGTGATAGTTTAGAGAACCTATGAATATGGGCGGATTCTAGCCCTGGCATATTAGCTCAACAACAATGGCCATTTGTCTTCTTAACTGAATGGAAAATTAACTCCTTGGCCTGTCTCAGTGGGGTGCGAGCACGCAGACTTTCCTGTAGGCTGCAATGTGCCTGTGCTATAACCTTCTATGTCTACCCTCAAGTTTCCATCACTCTAAACCATAGGAAGCATCTCTCTCTCTATTGACAAAGAAGGCACTTCCAGTCCTGGATGCTTCCATCATCTGATCCCTTACTGTAGGCCCTGGGAACAGAAGGGGCTCCACATTTCAAGGAGCTTTGCCCTGCCTGGGACTTTCTGCTCCCCACTGCAGAACTGAACCAGTTCACAGTCTGGCTGGCAGCCCTAGGGTTTAATGCAAGCCACAGAATCAAAATGGAGCTCCAACCCCGTTTTCAGATGACAGAGTTGCCAATCTCATGTGCTATTTTGACTGCTCATCCCCAAGGTACCCCAGAATGGGGGAGTATAGCGTGGGGAAGCTCCTGAAATGTGCCCCTTTGAGGCTTTGGTCTATTACGTCCACCTCCTGATTCCTTCTTGGTTTGAGGGACTGTGTTAAGACCCCAAGCAGAACCTCCTTTTGACTTGTCATCTAATGAAAGGCGTTAATTAGATCTTTCATCTTCTCTTTTCTATGGACAGAAATACTCGAGGAGCCCAAGAATTTTTCCTGTGAAACGCAAGACTTTAAGACTTTGAAATGTTCGTGGGAACCCGGGGTAGACACTGCTTTGGCTTGGAATCAACAAGATTCTCAAACCTACAGTTTATATGAATCGTGAGTCTGCTCTAGTTACAGCATTTGCAGGTGCTTCCTTGTTTAATCAACACACGGCAAGTGGTTCCCTCTTAGAGAAGACACACGCACTCTTGAATGTGTCTTCTTTCCTCTGGATGGACGTCTTTCTCCTACCCTGGATAGTTAAACTTATACTAAAGTGTCTGTAGAAAAAGTCCAACTCCACTTCACAAAAAACACACGGAACATGGGACACAAGGAGAGCTATACCCAGACATTGCAGAAAATGTGTCCAAATATTTCAGAACCGCTTGCTGGAATCACAAGAAAATCTCTCAGTGTCTGCAGAGGTGTAGGACCTTCTACCTGATTGTTCGGAAAGAACATGTACAATAATAATAGTTGATTGTGTATCTTTGTAATAAAATAGTCTTATATGTTGATATAAATTTCCCTAATTTTTCTAAATTGTTAAGAACATTCAACTAGATTAATTGATGTCTATACCACCCACAAGAAAATTTCATCACATACAGAAAATTCATTGAAATGTTTTTATTTTTTCATTGAAAAATAAATACATAAAAATGTATTTATTCTTCGAAATGTTTCATATATTGGTGACAGAAAATTCCAAGGGATCAGTATACATCTGCTTTAATGGAAGTGTTTAAACCTTGTCTTTGCTGTCTTGTTTCGTTCCATTTTTTAAGGTTCTCTGGGAGACAGGAGCTTTCTGACCACAGAAACTCGCATACCTGGCAAATCACCGAAGATTCACAGGAAACATATAACTTCACACTCACAGCCGAAAACAACCTAAGAAAAAGAAGTGTCAACCTAATTTTTAATCTGACCCATAGAGGTGAGACTGCGATGCCGTGGCCCAAGATGGCCATTAGCATGGTATTTTATACAATGAGACCCAGTGAATACATTGTAGATCCTGGCCTAGTTCACAACCATTGGAAAGCTAGTTTTTGTAAAGGGAGCCTTTTTTCTGTCTTGCGGGGTCACAATGGACCTGTTTCTCTCTGCCCGCAAGACCTACAGTTGCTTATAAGATAACCACTCAGAGCTTCATATTAATTGTAATTTAATTGATTGTATTTGGCCAATGGCTCAGGCTATTTTTGCCTAACTCTCTCTTATAAATTAAACCACTTCTACTGCCCCCATATAGCACCACAAGGCTGTGCCGTTACCTCTGGCATGTTTCTCCTTAAGCTGCTGCTGGCGTCTCTCTTCTCTGGTGGCTACATGACATCTCTTTGACTCAGCCTTCCTTTTCTCCGCATCTTTGTTTTGATTTCCTGCCTATCTATTTTCTGCCATCATCAACCAATACAAGCAACACACGTTTGCAGCATACAGAAGGACACCCCTCATCAAACCCCTGTACTTCTATTCGCTCACACTTACCCTCATGGATGCGTGCATCCTCGAGCTCATGTTTTGATCTTATCTCAAGTCTCACTGAGCTCTCTAACAAACTTGAAAACTAGCATTCCAACATATACTTACTGCACAGTCTATTCCAGAACCTCTCTCTCTGTCCTTCTTTAGCCAAAATTGTCTGTTGCTCTAAACTATGTGTAGCTCAAACCCTAAAATGAGAAAAATCTGAGGATAGAGACCGAGAAACCCCAGAAAACTAATTAATCACTCTTCCCTGTGGCAAATAGACCATTGGGGCAGTTTTCAGCCCAGCCCCAGTCCCCACCCCTATCCTCATATAGTAAGAAAGGAAGGCAGGGACAGACCATGTAACCATCACCACAACATGTAGTTTGGTCTTTTTCCATACTGTACTTTCCAGCTCTAAAAGTTTAAATTAATTCTTTGTTTCCTTTCTGCAGTAACTATCTAGTTTACCTTTCATTCTGCACACTCTTCTCCCTTCCTTTCCCCCCTTATTAGTTTCAGTTTCTCTGCTGAGAACTGTTCTCCGTCTACGCATTTCTTCTGTTTGGCCCTGGCTCATGGACCAGTTTCAAAGTCTTGTGTAGCAGATGTATCCTATAGGTCACTGGTGACATCTGTTGATGATCGTTTCCCTTGGCAATTTGGTGATATCACTCTGGGATGTTTTGTAGATTGGATTGTTTAGAGTTGTTTTCTTGACATTGTTAATATTATTTTTAGTTAGACTCAGGCTGCATTATAACCTTCCTCCATTGGCTGTCTTCTTTAAGTTTTGACTCTTCCTCCATAACCTTACTGATCATATTTAATGTTAAGAGTCTACACATAGTTGCTTTTTTTGTATTTCACCTCTGTGTCTGCTACAATATAAAATACACAAGGCCATTAGTGAATGAAAAGGATTGCATGCTGGACACACAACATTCTGTCAACAAGCCCAGCGTTGTTTCTCTTTTCTTAAACATAAACAAAAAGTACTGGTGACCAGACAAGAGACAAAATGAATCGCCTACCTACTGAACTCTGGTTTGGATCTGCTTGAATTCTCTTTTTTTTTTTTTGTTTGTTCCTCTTTCTCTTGTTAACAGTTCATCAAAAGCCTCCCCATGATGTCACCCTTGAAACACTAAGTGCTACAGAAGCCAACATGACCTGGAAGGTGTACTCCCGTGGGGACAACTACATGCTCCTGTGTCAGCTTGAACTCCAGCACGAAAGAGAAGTGATACACGTAAGAACATTTTGTTGTTTCCTGTTTTAAAAAAATCTTGATGTACCTAAAGAGACAGAGGCCAAATAAGCTTTTTTTTGTTTGTTTTTGTTTTTAACCTTGGGTGTCACACACCTGTAATCTTAGCATTCAGGAGGCTAACTGGGAGATCACAAGTTTGAAGCTAGCTTTAGTTTATATAATGAGACTATCTGTGAGAACAACCAAAATACAAACAAACATGTCTTATTTCAGGCCAAACATGCTGGACACACCTGTAATCTTAGCATTTGAGAGACAGAGGCAGGAGGATTACTACAAGTTGGAGGCCAGCCTAATGTATACAGTGAGTTCCACGCTAGCCAGGGCTACATTACAAGACCTTACCCAAGGTGAAAAAGAACAACCTAAAAATAAGAAAAATCAATCAGTCAGGCCTTTATTTCAACATTAGTTCATAGTGTGGATTATCTGTTGAAAGGGGTCCTGAAACTGGAAAAGAGCCTTACCTTGAAGAAGACCCAGTCTTGCTCCAAAGCAGAGATACCACCCTTCTGATTTGGCTTTGCAACACAAATGCACCCATAACCTTTGTTTTTCCCTTGTCTTCTTGACGCAGGCACACAATGTTTCTGTCCACGTGAGTGGGAACTACCTCTTCAGTGATCTGGAGCCAGACACAGAGTACAAGACTCGTGTGCGCTGTGCGGATGCCAACCACTTCTGGAAATGGAGTGACTGGGCTCAAAAGGAGTTCACCACACCCGAGGCTGGTACGTGGGGCTCCCTGGCATGGAACTCACAGACTAAATCTCACAATATGCTTGGGTCGACTTAATTCAGCTCTCTCATTTGTACCGAGTGCTGAGAAAGTATTGAAGGAAAGGGAAAGTCATACTCTAAAACCAGATTAAATGCGTAAGGAGCAAAGGCATTTGATAATAATGTTATTTCTAGTGTACGCTTTCTCAAGTAGTTTCTTTGCTATTCCTGGGCTCACATTGGATTTGAATATGGATCTTATCTTGAAGTTTTGTATGAAGTATCAGGAAGTAAATAAAACAATGGTCTGGTTGCTGATTGCAGTCAACCATAGTTTTCTAATAGAGATAGATTTTTGTGTTCTGTGTTCCATTATGGTCCTTCTTTCATAAAGATATTTTGCATCACATCACTGTCCCCTCAAACATAAAAATAAAGAACATAAAAAAATGAAACAGCTTTGTTTTGTGAAAATTTATGAATGTATGACAAGTGATGTAACGCAACCATGTTACACATAGACAAAAGGTTGAGGAAGAATTTCCTTGAAAAAGTTGATATTCAATGAGAGTAGCTGTAGTTTTCCTTCCCAACTCAGCTGAGACTGGATTCCAGCCCATTCACAGGCTAATTGTAGAGATGTCTTGAGAACACATTTGAGTATGAGTTGTGCCTTTAGGGCCTCACTGGAGAACGGAGCCACCCATACCTTTGAGTATCCATGAACGAGCTAGAAAGATGCCAAGGGCCAATATCTGCTCTCAGCAGTATTCCTGGCAGCACTTGTAGTGGAGGAAGCCTGCATGTTCTCTTTGATTATTGGTCAGTTCTCCCATTTATGTCCAAGTATGACCACAAAAACACGACGGAAATTTTGGTTCTTTGTAGAATACACAGTGTGACGCAAGTATCAAGCAAAATGAACTGGGAACTAAAAACTACATAGCCATCTTGGTAGCACTTCCATCCATTTTTTAAAAGTAAAAGGCAACAAAGAAAGATGCATTTCGTTAAAGGTTTAAAGTTAATCACATTGGTATTATTATTTTCTATCATAAAGACATGCTTATGAGCATCTTTGTTTAACTCAGGCCTGTGATTTAAGCCTGAAAGTGACCATCAGTTTCCTGAATAATGGCATGGCTGAGAACCTGTCAGTCATAAGTTCCAGTGGCTTCACCCGCATTTCTGCAGATTTTGAACAGTTAGCTTAGTCTCTCTGACCCTCATTTCCCTTATTGAGAGAATGGAGTCAATAAGAACACCTACACTACAGGAAATCAGATGAGCAAATGTGTATAAAATAGTCGGAGTGGGCACAGCACCTAGTTACCTTTCTATGCATTTACCTACTGTTTTATGTACATTAAATCTGTCCCCAAATAGTTTTAAGGAGAGGTACCCAGAGTGGTCTTGGGTAAAAACACTGGTTCATCTGACTGGGGGAGTATAGCTCAGTAGTATAACTCTTGCCTAGAATGCTCAAGGACCTGGGTTCAATCTCTATCACTGAAAAAAATATACAGATAGATGATTGATAGATAGATGATATATAGATAGATAGATGATAGATAGATAGATAGATAGATAGATAGATAGATAGATAGATAGATAGATAGATAGATGATAGAAGATAGACAGATAGAAGATAGATAAATACATAGAAGATAGATAGATGATACAAGATAGATAGATAGATAGATAGATAGATAGATAGATAGATAGATATGAAAAGAGGGTGATTCCTCCTTCTAAAATCAGTGGATTAAGCACAGATGTAGTGCAAATCAATTCTCAGTTTACATAAATTTCTAAATGAAGTACAGAAAGAAGAGACTGCGACTTTTGAGCAGATTGCTTTCTGGGCTTCTAGTCCACTGCTCACTCTTCAGGCAGTGTTTCTGGAGCTCACCCTAAGGACTAGGCCCAGAGCCTAATGCTAGGGTTTCAAAGTCAGATGAGCCAAGACCTGGCCGCTGTGATTCCATCTTCCAGTGGACTCTTGAAAGCAGTACTTGGTGCCATGACTTGAGGACTGGGCATCAGGTTCCCTGTGTGTCCACAGGAGACAGTTGGCAGGATCAGGAACAAAGAAGCATTTCCAGGTTGTGACTCTAGTGAGGGGCAGCTGGAGGACATCCTGAAAGCCAACCAGAAACCCTGGGCTTTCTGTCCCCAGAGACCTAGGTCAGTGTGTCTCTGTCTTAGCCTTGCACATGACAATGAAAAATTCTTTGGTGGCTTCCAGATGCTCTGGAGCCGACTTGTAAGTTTCAAGTTTGGAATTGCATCCAAGGGCAATTGACCTTTAATTTTAGATCACCTGCTATAAACTTACACAGAAATGTTCTCAATGTAACATGGTATCATGTGCATATTTAAATCAGGAGAATATTTAAAATCAGTGAGAATATTTAAAGCCCACCCTATGAGTGCTTAGTGTGCAGTATGGCTGTGGACCCACGGGCAGAAGTCACAGAAAGGGAGAGGGTTAACTAGCAAGCCCCAGAGAAGACAGGTAACAGCCATGTCTTAGAAGAGCAGCTCTCAACATGTGGATCAAGACCCCCACAGGGGCTTGCGTAGCACTTGAAAGGTTGAGAACCACTGTGTTAGAAGAACAGAGGAAACATGACACGAATATGACCCGGGGGATTTTTCTTTGCTTAATTTCAGCTCCCTCACAGGCTCCTGATGTATGGAGACACGTTCGGTCAGAGAATGGAAGTCATGTTGTGACCTTATTCTGGAAGGTAAGGTGTGCAGCTTCAGGAGCGACTTGCGGCTGCTGCACATCAGTGTAACCCCAGCCAGAAGAAACAGTGATGTCAGTCTCACGGGGCTGGTCATCAGGTAGAAGGACCGCTAGAACCTTCTCTGTATATTCAACTCAGGCCCACTATAACGTTTCCAAGAATCAAGACAAGGAACTATGCCTAGAGTCACATACCCTACTCCTAATTGTATGTAAATACCATAGTTTCAAATCAAGCTATTGATTTATAATGGAAGATCAGCATTATCCTTCTGCCTGACCCAATATACTGCATGACAACCTGGAAGGTCAGCTTTGCATCCAGGGCTCTGGGATCCTCGGTGCCTCATACCAAAACACGGTGATAGGAGACGGTTGGTCCCTTGTCACAACCCCTTCAGCTTTTCTTCTGCCCTTGAGTTGGGCACAGTTTTCCGGGCCTCTGCATATACAGGTGTGACTCTGCTAAGCCTATGCCTGAGTTCTCTCCATAACCCCAAGGGGAAAGCTGCAGCTTGATCTGAGATCTGGGGTACACAGAGCAGGACACAGACTGTCCCAGGGAAAGCAGACCTCAGGAACCACTGACAGATGCTGGCCTGGGACTGTAAGGGCAAGGACTTCTCTGTAACCATGAGTATCTTTTAAAAGAGGGAGTCTATGGTAGGAGGCAGGGGTCAGGGTGAGAAAAGACTAGGTACAAAGAGGCCAGAATGCAGGCTTGTCTTACAAGGACCCTGGGTGCTGGTTCCACTACTGTGTCTTCTCTAAGATGACTTCCAAATTTTATTTCCTCCAGATATAAGGAGTCTATATTCCTCTTGACTTTTGACTCAGTCCCTGCTATCTGGACATACAATAAATTTTTTGGGGGGTGGGGTTTGAGACAGGGTTTCTCTGTAGCTTTGGTGCCGGTTCCGGAACTAGCTCTTGTAGACCAGGCTGGCCTCGAACTCCCAGAGATCCACCTGCCTCTGCCTCCCCAGTGCTGGGATTAAAGGTGTGTGCCACCACCGCCCGGCTCATACAATAAAATTTTATTACCATCTCTAAATGATTTTTGTCTCTGTTTTCTTTAGTTAGATTGATAGGCCTGATTCTAAGCTTGTTGTTGAGACAATGTCTCTGTTTAAATGTGCAAACTGCATTTGTTCTAATATCTTTATATGTGTGACTTACTAATATGTGCCTGTGCACGTGTGTGCACACATAGGCATGTGCATGAGTGGATATGTTCTTAGGTATATGTGGATTGGGCAGCTGATGATGGAAGACATGAAAAAGTAATGATAGAGTAATTTCAGAGTGAAGCTCATTTTAAAAGGATTATTATTTTTTTCAGCCACTATTAAAATCACAGGCCAATGGCAAAATCGTATTCTATGATATAGTTGTAGAAAATCAGGACAGACCAACTGAGTCAAAGCACTACCGTATTCCAGCACCAGTCCTTGGCAAACAACTGAGGCTTGACCTGAGTTCTTACAAGATTCACATCACGGCCAACAACAGCGTGGGTGCATCGCCTGAGTCAGTGATGGTCCTCTCTAACGATTCTGGACATGGTGAGTCGGCATTGGTCAACTTGGCTTCCATTCTCAAGGAAAATATTGGAGATATTTCCAGGTAGTGACATACTAAATAAATAAAACCATAACTTGAGGCAACCATGTGCAGTTAGGCACTTCCTTTGGAGCTGGGTGTAAGCACAGGTTGAAATATGACGGTGTCTTCACAGTGACCCAGCCCACTCTCTCCCTGGATGCTCCTAAGGACATAAGAGATGATCTAAAATTCAGTTGTATAAATCCCACAGCAGTCCTCTCTGAGAGCCAAGACAGTGAGTGCCCAGGGATTTGTGACTTATGGGATTTGCACCATATTTTCTGCGTGTTAACAAATATCTTCCGCTGTTGTCATCTATAAAGAGTTTACAGAACTGCCAACGCTCGGGAGTATTCACAACGCTCGGGAGGCTGAGGCAGGAGGTTCATGAGTTTGAGGCCAGCCTGTACTACATAGTGAGACTACGTTGAGGGAGAACGATGGTGGGACAAAGGAGCCCATGGACATCCTAAGGAGAATGGATGGACTCTTCCATGAGACATTGCAATTTGGCCAAGTTTGTAGAATAGCAACAGATGATTAGCTACCAATCTCTCCGCCAACTGAAGAATGAGCCAATGGGAAGTGATCGCACATCTAAACCCAAGAATGACATCAATGTTCTTCTTGACTGAGCCACAGAAAAATTCTGGCATAGCAAATCCCCAGTCCCCTGCTGTGATACAGTGCACATGTGGACAAAAGGCAAAAGGAATTGAAACGCTGAGGTCATTTACATACCTTGCAACAATGCCATCTTTCAGTTCTTGCTGTTAAAGGTGCCAGGCTGGTGAGGCCATGAAAGATTGGGTGGTTCCATTCCTATTCTGTTTAAATTTAAGCTAAGTGAACCAGATCAGAAGGTGTCTTAATTTTAAAGAGAACTGTCCTGTGTGAAGTCAATTCTATTGCTTTGGAGTAGGTCCACACTTTGGCCCAGAGGCTGAAGAATTTCACCATTTTCACAGAATTCCACTAAAGCCTGCAGTTCAGAGTCTCTGGGTGTCCTGTGTCACCCGGCAGTTCTAATGACCAGTTAACATTGGCATGACACTAAGGTGCTGTTCATCTTTCTGGGCCACGACGTTGTTACATAGCAGAAGCCCCCACCCGGCAGGGTGTACAGCTCTAGGTACAAGGTAAAGGTCGTTGAGATGGTTTCCTTGGGGTGTCGGCTCCCAGTCAAAGTTGACCCACATGGCCTTCCTCCATCAACGAAACCAATCCATCTCACACTGCAACTGACATTTCCCCTTCGCTTATGCATAGACATGAGAAAAGTGCTTGGTAAGAGGAGCACTGAAAACTCAGAATGGTGGGAACAAGGCGGTTTATTTCAGGACTTTACAAAACCAGGTGTGAACTCAGAACGGCCATTGATGGAGCCTGCAAAACAGTTTTTGTAACCCTAATACAAGTCTTCTCTTTGGCCGAACAAGCAGGGGAATGCGACCCTACATGTCCATCCAGGTCTTACTTTTCTCTCTGTCATTGTGCAAACAAAACCTGTACTGGATTCACCCGGATGTTTTATATACTGTCCATTTAAAATGTACCAGGCAAGCTTGGCTCTTAGTAATTTGAGCTCTATGCTTTTCATTTGGCTGGTGGCAGGGAGGGCTGTCTTCAGCCAGCTGTCAGCAATGTTCCAGTGTTTTCTGCTCATTGTAGTTGTGCCTGAGCTTGCTGGAGGACCTTTGAAGATGAGCCACACAAATATATTACAAATGAACCATTTAGAGCAGACATTCCAAACCTAGGGTCCTAAGACTAACACGCTGTGTCCTTGAGCTGCAAATGTGATTTGAAGAATAGAAATAGTGAGGAGCACCTGCCCTCGATCCTGTGTAGCAATTAGAGCCTCTCCCTTCTGAGATACTGAGTCAACCTCCCTGGTTAGGACAAAGTACCTACGGGACACAACTTTTACGAAGATAAAGTTGGTTCAAATTCATAGTTGGAGAGACGGATATCATGGTTGGTTAGCTTGGTGCTTTTGGGTTGCAGAGAGGATGGATTTCATGGTAGTTAGCTTCTGGTAGAGCAAAAGCAGCTCACCTCAAGGTGCCCTTGAAGCAAAGAGAGGATAGAACCAGAGTACCAACATCTCCTTTTATAGCATGCCCAGTGATCTAACTTCCATCTTCCACTATTGACATCTGAAAGGTTTCCCTACTTCCAGACAGTGCCAGAATCTGGGGACCAAAGTTTTAGGTACGGAAGCCTTTAAGAGACATTTTAAACCAAAACTATAAAAAAAAAAACATTGCAAGTGTTTGTTAGTTTATTTTCTTCCTTGGAAGTTGTTAAAGAAATCCAGTGAGCGGAATAAGAAGTACTATTCTATTTGTTTCTTTACAGAAGAGGTCCGTGAAAAAAGAATTAAAGGTACTAAGGATGGATTCCATATTTCTTGGGAGCCCTCATCTGGAGATGCTTTAGGCTATGTTGTGGACTGGTGTGAACATTCCCAGGACCGACAGTGTGACTTGCAGTGGAAGAAGCTAGGTCCCAATACCACGAGCACCATCATCACCTCAGGTGAGAACTCAGCCCTCCTGCTTGCATATCCCCCTTGCAGCCAGTTAAACTCAGACTTCTGTTCTAACCTACAGATATAGTATGCTAGGCTAACAACTTTGAAATGACAGATCCAGAGTGGTTGCTTGGAGATTGGATGTCATGAGAATAGGTTCTGACCTTTGATCTGAAAATCTACTGCAGCAGAGTATGAAAATGTAGACAGAGTACAGATTTTAATATTTTGCCCTTCTAAATTAGAGGGACATTGGAACTGTGTGCAGGAAGTTTCTACAGATGCAGAGAACATCACATACTTGGGCCATGTTTAGGGTACAAAGTTGATGCAGCCAAAGTATCAGCTTTTAGTTTCAAGAAGCTTGTAGGCATGAATGCTCACCTCCCTTACCAAACCTGCAGCTTGAAGATTCCTGCTCTTTCAGGGGAGTGAAAGGGGCTCCAGTGAATGGCGTAAGCAGGAGGCACAGGTGTGTACCATCTATTAGGCTGAGGGCTGGTATGGGAATCGTCTAGTTCTAGAAAGTGGTGGAGGCACCTGCAAGATTGATGGAGATAGAGACAGAGACCCACACTGGAGCATCAGACTGAGCTCCCAAGGTCCCAATGAAGAGCAGATGGAGGGAGAACATGAGCAAGGATGTTAGGACTACGAGGGGTGCACCCACCCACTGAGACAGTGGGGCTGATCTAGTGGGAGCTCACCAAGGCCAGCTGGACTGTGACTGAAAAAGCATGGGATAAAACCGGACTCTGAACATGGCGAACAATGAGGGCTGATGAGAAGCCAAGGACAATGGCATGGGGTTTTGATCCTACTTCATGTTCTGGCTTTGTGGGAGCCTAGCCAGTTTGGATGTTCACCTTCCTAGTCATGGACGGAGTGGGGAGGACCTTGGACTTTCCACAGGGCAGGGAACCCTGACTGCTCTTTGGATTGGAGAGGGGGGGTGAGAGGAGTGGGGGGAGGGGGAGAAGGGTGGGAGGATGGGGAGAGAAATGAGAGGCTGGGAGGAGGTGGAAACTTTTTTTTTCCTCTTCTCAATAAAAAAATAAAATAAAATAATAATAAAAAAAAAGAACTTTGCAGCCAGACTTCAGGGCTACAGGGGAAAGAGGAAGAAAGGAAGGGAAAAGCAGGCTTTCCAGATTCTGAGTTTTAGCGGGAGGATGGCAGGTAAATACTGTCAGGATTTTCTATGTCAAATGTCAAATGTTGGAGTAGGTGTTGAGTCTGGCTGCTTCTGTACCACCTCTATGCGCACAGGTGAGCCCAGGCTGAGGATCCTGGCTCCAGAGTGAAGGACAGTCTTATGGAACTTTCCAGACAGCACTGTGTTCACAACATGGAAGATTCTGAGGCCTAGTAGAAGGAGGAAAATAGTAGAGGGAAAAAGGAAAGATCTTGAAAAAGAAACTACTAGAGGAGTGCTCACTCGGTGGTCATCCTCTCTACTGGAGGAGTGCTCACTCAGTGGTCATCCTCTCTCCTAGAGGAGTGCTCACTCAGTGGTCAGCCTTTCTTCCCAACTCAGATGACGTCATTCTGTCTTGCTAAAAACCCTTGCCTTCTCTCCTCCAGATGCTTTTAAACCAGGGGTCCGTTACAACTTCAGAATTTTTGAAAGATCTTTGCAGCAAGATGCCCAGCTAATAGGGAGACAAACAGGATACACGCAGGAACAGGGTAAGTAGACAGCATTTGCAGGCCTCGTGGAGAGTTCTTTCTTCTGAGCCACCCGCATACTCATAGCTTTGCATTTGGAAGACTCCCTCCCCAAGCTTAATTTTATGGTCCCACTTATTTTAGAAATTACATTAAATTTTTAAAACCCTATAAATGAAACATCTTCATTAAAGGTGATTTATGAAATGCTACATGAAAGACGATGTAGTTATTGCTAATTTTAACACCCTAAAGGCCAATATCCACTTAGTGTTTTATTATATACTGATACCCACTTCTCTATATGGATAAATGCTTTTAAATACAAATGGGATCTCACTCTACAAAGTCTGTTAACTGCTTTTCTTGATTAACGCCACAAAATACTAACTGCCCACAGTGCTCCTTCTGTGATTGGAAAGTAAACCCTCTCTGCGTGTGCCACGTCATACACAGGTGTATCATCAGACAATTTAGGATGATTACAGAGACTTTTCACTGAGAAACTGTAAATTTTATCTCCAAACATCTTGTAGCTCCAAGTTGTAAACCTCTCTTTTTGTGTCCATACTTTTGTGCCAGTCTGAATTGCTTTCATTTTAGCTAAGTCTTTGCCTGTATCCATAAGTGTGTGTATTTATGTGCATGTGTGTGTGTGTGTGTGTGTGTGTGTGTGCACATACATGTGTGCAGGTACAGATCAAGTGGAGGCCAAACAGTGCCTCTATCATTCTTCGGGTGCCATATACCAAGCTTTTTGCATCTATCCCTCACTGGCCCCGAGCTCATCAAGTAGGCTACACTGATTGGCCAGCAAGCCCCAGGCATCAACCTGTCTCCCCCCCTACACATCCTGGGATTTCAAGCAAACACCACCACTCTCAGCTTTTTTCATGTGTTCAAACTCAGGCTCTCATGCTTAAAAGGCAAACACTTAGCAAGTGAGGTATCACCTCATGCTGGCAATGATGGTTTTTAAATGAATCCTAGGAGCAGAATCCTGGGGTCAAAGGACTTAGGCTTCTGAAATAAGCTTCTCATTTCTTGTAGAATTGCTGTGAAATCAGTTTCTCTGAGTATTACCCCATCTTACCACCAGAATGAGGCTGCTCACTCTCCCCACTGGAATGCTTGGCATTCAAGTCTCTGGATGCTGAAGATTTTGGTTGTCTCAGCAATTAGACTGACTCTAAAATTCTTCATTTGGGAGAGCTGATCCAGTATTCACGGCTAGTGGAGAGAAAAGGAGGAGGCATGACATTTGTGAGTGTATCTCTGTGCAGACAGTATGCGAAAATGTGCATGCGTGCATATGTGTGTGTGCATGTGTGCGTGTGTGCATGTATGTGTATGCATTGTGTGCTTGTGTGCATTGTGTGCGTGTATGTGTGTGTGTGCGTGTGTGCATGTATGTGTGTGTGGCCACGTGAGTGAAGAGGCCAGGATTCACCCGGTGCATTCCCAGAGTGTCTGATAACATGCATTACCTTGTCCTGATAACCAGATTCTTCAAATCCCCCTCACATCTTTGAACCCATCTTGTCTCTCCTGCTCCTTCCTCTTCATATCTGTACATTCTCTGATTCAGAAAATACTGTTGAAACTTCACGGACAGAATCAAGACCTTTATTTTCCCTCCCCTCTCCCATGACGTCTCTACAAATTATTTACTCTTTCTGGGTATTTAGGTCTTCATCTATGAAAGGTTTGAAGGAGACAATTACCCAACTCTTCCCAGTTCTCTTAACCATGTCTAGGTCTTCTTTTCGGGGGGTGGGGGGAGGGAAGACAAGACTCCTTAACTTGACACAAGCTCTTAGTGTCCAGAACTGCCTGTGGTCTGTTTAGTTTACATACGTGCTCTGAGACCCCAAATCATAACGTGTTCTTATCCCATCTTCCTTTCCTAGTTCCTCTGGAGAACCCAAAAGTGAGCGTTAGTAACTCCACCTCCAATTCCTTCATTCTGAACTGGCCGGCTTATGCCAGCGACTTCCAGTCTGCTTTTATAAAAGGCTACCGTGTGTACTTGAAATCCAAGGACATGCAGTGTCAGTCAAAAGGGAGAAGGACGATTCTTCCAGGTGATGCTTGCTTTTGTTCACCTAGGCTCATAGCACTGTTCAGAAAGCAATGAAATTGATGCTGAGTCTGAGCCCTCACGTGACTGGGCTAGGATAGTGACCAGGCTAGAGACCAGGCCATGTTCTCCCCATGTCATTTTAGAATCAATAGGCAAACAAAGGGGGGTATGAGTGTCGGAAGAGACTGAGAATCTTGGGTAGAGGAAAGGCAGAGATGAGTTATTATCTAGAAGCAGAAGAAGAAAGATGAGAATGCCTTACTGAATAAGGGTACCAAGCCACATGACTAAACATAGACAAGAATTATGGGTTAACTTAAAGTATAAGAGCTAGTTAATAATAAGCCTGAGCTAATAGGTCAACTATAAGCCTCTGTGTGTTTCTTTGGAAATGAACAGGGTCAGATGTGGTCAGGGTGGCCGTGCAGTAGGTGTGCATGGGCACAGTAGCCACGGGAAGCTGCAGTAGCTGCATGTGGTAGCTACACGAGGAGTTAGCAGCAAGCCGCTGGGACCACGGGAGCCACCCACAGAAAGCTGGGGTGGGTGAACAGGAAGTTGTGAGCAGATGGGTGGGGTGCTAGTTTTTCTCCTGAACTCAGGTTGCTAGGTTTTGGTCCAGTTCTGGCCTTTGTGGCTAAAAAGCCTCAGGCAAATGGCTTTTTCATGAAGTCATACCCCAAACATTGGGCATTAAATGTAGCATGAAAAATAAAAATCCAGAAACATATATTGGGGTTCAACCTGAAGACCAGAAAAGCAAAGCAGTCAGTCACTGGCTCTTACCTCTACCTTGGTTTGAAATGGCGATCCTGCCTCCAGGAATCTCGGAATGAGACTGAGCCTGAAACCTGTCTCCTCCGGTCTTACATTCCAATCTAGTGCTGGGATTAATGGCGTACACCACTACCACCGGGTTACTATGACAAACTAGTTTAGCTGCTGGGATTAAAGGTGTGTGCCACCACTGCCTGGTCTGTATGGCTGATCAGTGCAGCTGTTTTACTCTCCGATCTTCAGGCAAGCTTTATTTATTAAAATACAAATGAAATATTCCTACAAGAGGTTGGGATATTCCCAGCATCCTCCACGCAGCATCCAGTCACTGATGCTGATGGTTCCAAGACAGCTGGGGCATCTGTGCCCAGCTTTCCTACGACGTCTCTGCCACAGGCTTTCCCCTCTTTTTTTTGTAATAAGTCGGGGTTCCATTTATCCCAGACTGGCTTGAACTCACTATGTAACTGAAGATGACCTTGAACTGCCCTTCCTGCTGGGATCACAGACCTGTGTCGTCCTGTCCAGTGTGGGTGGTGTTGGGGATTAAACCCAGGGCCCATGCATGCTAGGCAAGGACTCCACTAATTGACCACACACAGGCTTTCTCCTACACTCTTCATAAGATTTTGTTGACAACAACGCTGGTTTTCAATCACAGATAAAGTGCTCTGTGAATATGACATCGAAGACCCCGAGCAGAAGACATTCACGGTGGAAAACCTTCGGCCAGAATCGATCTATGAGTATTTGGTCGTTCCATACACCAGTGCTGGCCTGGGTCCCAATGAAACATTTGCACAGGTCACGACTCCGGATGAGAACTGTGAGTTTCTCCAAATCCAATGTTTCCCTCAAGATTGAGTTCCTGTGCCTTGTCTAGATCAGCAAGTTTCAATGATTTCTTCTCCCCAACCCTTCCTCCTCCACACGTAAGTGTTATCCAGAACCCCTGGGAAAAGCGGCAGTAACCTGACCAATTATGTTCTAGAACCTTCTTCTCATCTTGCTCGCCGACCCAGGATGTCTGTCTCTAGGAGTTAGTCTCGGGGTGACTTGAAAATCACAGCGTGTTTTAGAGTTGACATCAGGAGATCTGGCAGCTTCTCTCCCCAGCGTGGCTGGTCGTGGGCTGCCTCCTGCCTCAGCCTTGCTTCTGCCTGGTTTTTCTGGACTGACTGGTGGCTTTTTGCTCTTCTAGGGTCTGAGGGTAGCTCGAGTCTGGCGGTAGATGGGGCTGGTACATCACCAGCTCTGTGGTAGTGAATTCTGTTGGGGAAGGGGTCAAATGAAGAGATATGTTCTTCTAACTAAAATGCGTTTGACTTGAGAGGTAGAGGAAGGAAAGAGGAAGGGACATGGTAGGAGCTGCATTTCCATCTCAGTCTCTGGCAAGCACTGATAGAAGGTGGAGAGAGAGTGTATCTGATAGAGGACTCGGAGGAGAATGTCTTGGGATGACTCTCCTTAGAGAAGCCCACACCAACATTCTGGAGAGTCTCTTACTTTCTTCCTGAATGCCTTTCTTTCTTTTCTTCCCAACGCTTAAAGTTGATGATAAAGTCACCTGAAAAGCTTCAACTCTGCTTCAATTGGCTCGTGCTGAAATTCTTTTCGGGTGTGAAATCAAGACCCACCTCTGAGGGGTCCTTCAGGATGAAGGGAAGTCTCGCTGGAGGCGCTTCTAGGCTCCCTCTGGCTGCACCACAATTGCCAGCAGGATTTGGAGCTTTTGACGAGTGTGTGTGCTGGCAGGGTGGGGGTGGGGTTCCACTAAAGAATCCACAGAAGAGCCAGGCCGAAGAGACCTTGAAGACACTAGTCTTAGGAATGAGATAGGTTCAAGCTGGAAATTCCCAGCATCCTCCACGCAGCATCCAGTCACTGAAACCCGAGTTGTTAAGATGGGATGGCCACACTAGTTTACGATGGTAGGCCTGGGATGCCCTGATTGGTATCACAGACACATACAGCTACAGACGGTAGTGATAACTGCCTGAGAGACTAAAACATGATCTGATGTCTCCATACCTATGTTCAGACTTCAAATCAGATTAAGATTTGAGTCAATGGTTTATGGTATGTGAGCACTGTTGTCACTTTGAAGTAATTTCGGTGATTTTTTTGTTGTTGTTGTTGTTTTGTTTTTGTTCATTTGTTTGTTTTTGAGATTGGGGTATCATGTAGCCCAGGATACATAGCTAAGGATGAACTTGAATTCATGATCCTCTGTCTCCGCCTCCCTAGTGCTGGAATTGTGGACATGCTTTGCCATGACCAACTCTTAGTGTTTTGATTTTTTTTCTGTATTAATTTTTTTCTACACTTTGAATTTATTTGATTTGTGCACACACATTTGCATATACATGTACACAAACTGATAACTTCGTATTTTCAAGATTTTATTAATCTCTGTGGTAAGCCTTATGACCTGAGCTTTATTGGTGATATTGATTGTTATTAATAAGAAAGTATTTCAGTTATTCACAACTTCCCTGACAGACACTTTGTGCATTTTAAAATAGAACGTTATGTGATTCTAACTGCACCTCAGTCCTTGTTAAATGGGAATGGGAAAAACATTTGCTAGGAGACGACTGGTTTGACAAAACAATAAAGATGAACAAAAATATTTTTAAAATGCAATGTTGAAATTGCGTAGCAGTTTTGCTCATTTTGTGGTATCTTTTAACAACAGGACCCTTTCTTTGTGAGTTGGTACTTTCTCTTTGGACAATGGCTAGTTTACTAAATAAAGACAGAGAGGTCAGGAAGTCTGCTTCGAGACCTCCCGGGTCTGCTATCTTTCTGCCTCTGCTTCTGGACATTTGGAACTATGTTTGCTCTGGATTTAACAAGCACACTGGCTTCAGGTGTTTCCCTACCAAATGCTGGCTCCACTTAAGATTCCTTTGGGTTGATGAGGTCTAGAAGTAGGACAAGCTCAGAAGAAGGTATTCCTTGCATTTTGATCTTTTTCCTAGGCTGGTGAAATGCTGGATGGTGGCACAAGCCGCAGCTCCAACAGCCAGGGCCATTCTGAGGGGGCCCAGTGGCAGTCTGCGCAGCTGCTGTGAATCCAGGCTGTTATAGGCTGGGTGCATGGGCTGCATCTTCTGTAGCACTTAGAACTCAGGTCTGTTTGTCAGGATGTAGGTCTGCGAGCACCTTTGCAGCCCTCAGTATAGAAGGAGGTTATGTTCTGAAGGTTTGTTTTCAAAACTGACGTCAAAGTAATTGAACTGAAACAAATGGAAAAAAAATCTAATCCTCTCTCTCTCTCTCTCTCTCTCTCTCTCTCTCTCTCTCCTCCCCTACCTCCTCACACACACAGGTTAAATACGTTAAATTTGAAATTCCACATTTCAAATTCCAAATCAAGGCATTTTGAGGGACACATGCCACAGAAGAAAACTTAACTTCTGGCCACGTGTAATGGGACACTGGACATACTGTATCAAATTACCTTCAGGCTGCACAATGCAGATGAATCTTGTATGGATTTTGTAATTAGACTCTCTTCATACATCGTACCATGAATATGCAAATATTCCCCAGTTCAAAGCAATCTGAAATGCTAAAAATCTCTGGCTCCAAGCATTTCTGATAATAGATACTTGTCCTCTGTTTATTCTCCAATAAAAATACATAAATCCATACTTTTACCAAATTTCAAAACTGAGTGTTTTAACACTTAAAGGGCTGGTCTTGAGAACAAGAATCTGCACCACAATAGTGTGGGTCTCTACCCAGGACAGTATCCCTTCCAAAACTCAGGCACTACCCAACACTCATTGCCCAAACCAACACCCAGTATCCCCAAACCTACACCCAGTGTCCCCAAATGAACATCAGTGTCCCCAAATGAACATCCAGTGTCCCCAAACCTACACCAAGTATCCCAAACCAACATTCAGTGTCCCCAAACTAACACCCAGTCTCCCAAAGCCTACATCTAGTGTCCCAACCCAATATCTAGTGTCTCCAAACCTCCACCCAGTGTCCCCAAACCAATACTCACTCAACATCCCCAAACTAACACCCAGTATCCCCAAACTAGCACCCAATGCCCCAAACCAACACCCAGTGTCCCCAAACCAACACTCACTCAGCATCCCCAAACTAACACCCAGTATCCGCAAACTAGCACCCAATGCCCCAAATCAACACCCAGTGTCCCCAAACCAAGTTATTTTTTCTCTTGCTGTGAGTCCCGGGCGAGGAATGAGAAGGGCAGGAGAGGCCCACACATAGAACAGGACCATGTGTCCGTGGACACTGTCCTCGGAGCCTTCCTAGACATTTGCTCAGGAATTTGCTTACATGTGGCTGAGTGACTGATTAGTTGAGCTGAAACAAGGAGAGTATTTTAGAAAATAGTCATGTTGGATACATTTGAGAAATAAAGCGGGTTATTAAAGACTAAGATGAACATGAGTAATTTAATGTAAGACTAACTAGGAGTCTCGTCTCAATGTCCAGTCTGCAGCCCACAAGTCACATGTATAGTTGGCTGGTTTTTCTTTCTTTTTTTTCTTTCACTCTTTGGGAACCCTCCACACAGCTCCCAAATAAATACATTTAGATTTAATCTTATTTATGAATGCCCAGCCTTAGCTTGGCTTGTTTCTAGCCAGCTTTTCCAACTTAAATTATCCCAGCTACCTTTGGCCTCTGGGCTTTTACTTTTCCTTATTCTGCATCTCTTCCTTTCCTTCTTATTCTCTGGTTGGCTGTGTGGATAGGTGGTTGGCCCCTGGCATCCTCCTCTCCTTTTCTCATTTCTCCCTTTCTTTTGTCTTTGGAATTTTATCTCTCCTATTTATTCTCTCTCCCAGCTTGCCCTGCCTATCCTTTCTTCTGCCTTGCTGTTGGCTGTTCAGTTCTTTATTAGACCAATCAGGTGTGTTAAGCAGGCAAAGTAACACAGCTTCACAGTGTCAAACAAATACAAACATAAAAAAGGCAACACACCTTTGCATCATTAAACTAATATCCCACAGCATAAACGAATGTAACACATCTCGAGTTTTCCACAACGCATATGTTCTCCAGGACATTTCCAAATGTAGCCCAATTTACTTAAAATATTATGACTTTTTAATGTGGGGGTTTTCTTGGTAATTTCAAAAAAAAATAGTTCCTGAGTATGAACTTTGTAGGTGACAGTGTTGTCACAATATCAAAAGGTAGGACCTCCTGAACTCAGCCAGTTTTTAATGGATGATAAGCAGCCCTAGAACCTCAGTGGCAAACAAGTATTGGTCTTCTGATCAGGAGTCTCGCATCAGCATGATTTGGCTGTCTGGGTCACCCTGACTTCCAGGCTTGTGTCTGAGGCAGGAATAGTTCATATAAAGTCACGTGCACGGTGGTTTCAGGGCAGCAGTACCCTGGGTATGTTCTTTCCATGGTGAAAGAAGAGAATGACTACGTAAGCATAATTCAGCCCCTGCCTGGGCCACAGCTCTGACTCATTGATCAGCATACCAGCTGATCCCCCAGGCAGGAACCTACCACAGAGCTAGGGTGGGGAGTGAGCGACTGGGCAGTCTTGCTCTATTCGGTCAGACTTGATGAGTTTGAACTGTGGAGCGCTGGCTGACCGCAAAAGGCTCCCTGCAGTGATTATTGTCCCATGCAACCCAGGCGGGCCTTGAACTTACTATGTTGTGGAAGGTGACTTTGAACTCCTGGGTGTTAGGAGTGTTAAAGTATGCACCACTATATCTATCTTAATTGGTCTTTTTCCTTCTGAGTCAGGCAGAAGTCAGAATAAATTTTCCCTGTAAGTTTCACTCAGTTAAATTTCTATCAGTCTACTAAGTAAGACCTATTTATTTGTGAAAAGTGATTTTTCAGAATTAAACCCATTTTCAAAACTCCTATTGACTCTTGCATAAATACATATATTGAAGGAGCAGTAAACATGGAAAGAGCCTCACACTCATCACCGTTTATTCTTTGCGGAAACGATTCCTTCCCTTTGTCTTCTTTAGCCCACAGGCTGCTGCAGATCATATTACCCATGACCCTCTGCGTCCTGTTCATCATCATCGTGTGCTACTGGAAAAGCCAGTGGTAAGTGCGGAGGAAGCCTTTATCCCAAAGCTAAAAGTAAACCGTGAGCTACGAATGGTATGGGAAAATGTGGAGAAAGAACGATGAAAGCGGGGGCTAAAGAAATGTAGGCGAGCATATGTAATGCAGTTGACAGTTGTGCCTTCGGGGCTAGCAGGCGGGGAAAAGAACCACTTCAAAAGTTCCTCTGTGGGGGCTGGAGAGATGGCTCAGTGGTTAAGAGCACTGGCTGCTCTTCCAAAGGTCCTGAGTTCAATTCCCAGCAACCACATGGTGGCTCACAACCATCTGTAATGAGGTCTGGTGCCCTCTTCTGGCCTGCAGGGATACACACAGATAGAATATTGTATACATAATAAATAAATAAATTAATTAATTAATTAATTAATTAAAAAAAAAGTTCCTCTGTGGCGGTCACTACTATTTGTGCCACCTTATGCTTGGCAGCTTTCTACATGCTTTCTCTGAATGAGCCATGGAGTGTCTGCAGTGAGACTGTAGGTACCGTAGTTATCTGCATGCAGCCCAGGATATGGTAATAAAAGCAAGAAACTGTTAAGTTGTTTGCTTCATAAAGGATACTCCGGAGCTCTCACTCCTAATTCCATTGAATTGCTCATCCAGCCTGAATTTCACTGTTCTAGGGTGAAGGAGAAGTGCTACCCTGACATTCCGAATCCATACAAGAGCAGCATCCTGTCACTGATAAAATCCAAGGTAAATGCGGGGATGTTGTATGTGTAACATGTGAAGGACTAATCCAGCCGGGCACGGGGACACCCGTTTGCCATCCCTACCTTTGTGAGGTTAAGGGTAAGGGGATCCTTATGAGTTTGAGGCCAGTCTGGCTTATATAGTTATATAGTTAGTTCTAATCCTCCCATGCTACATAGTGAGATTCTCTTAAAAATAAAGTGTGTTTGTATATGTGTGTGTGTGTGAGAGAGAGAGAGAGAGACAGAGACAGAGACAGAGAGAGGAGAGAGAGAGAGAGAGAGAGAGAGAGAGAGAGAGAGGAGAGAAAGAGAGAGGAGAGAGAGACAGGCAGGCAGAGAGCGAGAGCGAGAGCGAGAGCGAGAGCGAGAGCGAGAGCGAGAGCGAGAGCGAGAGAGAGAGAGAGAGAGAGAGGAGAGAAAGAGAGAGGAGAGAGAGACAGACAGGCAGAGAGAGAGAGAGAGAGAGAGAGAGAGAGAGAGAGAGAGAGAGAGAGAGAGATATCAAATTTTGTGTTTGGGGCTTCACTGATCAAGTTTTCTTATACCTCTTCAGGAAAAGATAATAAATTACAGACATACACACAGCCGTGAGACAGGCAGTTGGACGAACGAGGGTTTAGTTCAGTCACAGAGTGCTTGCTCGCCTAGCATGGGTGAGGCCCTGGTTTTGTTCCCAACATAGGCCAAACAAACGTGATTGAGTCTTGCTCATCGTGGGCTACCAGAAGCCAGTGGTGAGAGGGGAAGGCTCCATCCGACTGGGAGTTGGACAAGCACTCTTAGGATAGAAATGATCTGTCCTGTCCTGGTGAATCCTCTGCCTGTTGTCACACCATGTGGCCAGGAAGGAAGGGGAAGCTCTCGGTGCACACACCATACATGGTCCATTTGGCTAGTCCCACAAGTGCACTAATATTACATGTGCTTGATTCCTTTGCAGAAGAACCCGCACTTAATAATGCATGTCAAAGACTGCATTCCAGACGTCCTTGAAGTCATAAACAAGGTAGAAGGCCCCAAGACACAGCGCATAGGCTCTGGGAAAGCACACGCTGAAGACGTACCCAGTAAGCCTCTCTCTGTGCCAACAGAAAACAGTTCCTCTGGCCCCATGCCCTGCGTCTTCTTTGAGAATTTTACTTACGATCAGTCAGCTTTTGACGCTGGTTCCCATGGCCTCGTTCCAGGACCCCTGCAAGACACACCACTTCAACTTGGACTATTGACCCCACCTGACAAGTTACTAAATGTTCTAGGGAAAGACTACATGAAGTCCCTGGCAGAAAGCCCGACGGAAGAAACTAGCTTGATCTATGTGTCTCAGTTGGCTTCACCCATGTGTGGAGACAAGGACAACCTTGCCACAAATCCACCCATGCCAGTGCACTGTTCGGAGTATAAAATGCAAATGGCTGTTCCAGGGAGACTCGCCTCACCTCCTCTGAGTGAGAATAACATCCCCACCTCAAGGACCCTTTCAGGTCAAGGTGAACAGTAAAGCTACCCACCACCAACCCAGTTAATACACTATAGGCACTTTTGGGGATGTGGCTGGTACTGTGCCAACACCACATGCCCTGGCCCCTGACCCCAGGAGCATCCGCTATCTGCAGCACTAATTTAGTCTGACAGACTCAAGACCAGAGCTATACAGCCTGGCATTTGCCCTGAAGGCTTCCTTAGAAATGGCGCATGATGACCTTGTTATTATTTGTTTCGGGCTCACCCTTATCACAGCACCCCTGACGTTGACGTAGGACACTCATGAGAGTTCACAGACCCTGTCTACTCAAGACCACACAAAGTGGCCGTGGTTCTTGGATTTTGGTTCGCAGTGAGAAAACATCTTCATGTCAACTTGAGCTGATGTTGAGTATTTCCAGAGTAAAGCGGCTGGATCAAATGTCTCGATTAATGCCACAAGAGAAGATTTATTACTTTTATTGTGTAGGCTCAACACATTTAATGGAAAGGTTACAAGCTAGATATTTGCCTTACCTTGGAATAAGAATTCGTAGTCACTGATAAAGCAAAATTAACACTGTTGGTGCCTACACTGACCTAACAGGTAGGGCATACAAATGGGACAGGAAGAGGCTACACAGGTCTCCTGCTGTGAAGCTTACTATAATAAAACAGGATTGCAAAGAGCTCCAGACTCAGTGTCCAGTGACAGCAGCCTGTTCCGTAGACTCCAGTCTTCCTCCTTAATTTTTGACTACCTCGAAATAGAAAAAGACATTTCACTGAGTGATTCCTTTCATATTTAATGCCTCCATCCCAAAGTTGTATCTACATGACCTATTTCCACACATTGTCTGCTTCAAGAGAATTCTGACTCACTTAACATTCCTGTCTAAAGTCTCAGTGTTGGGTATAATTTAGATCTAACTTTGAAATATCCCATGGACTTTGAAGTTAGTTCAGCGTTGGCCCCGAAGCATGTCCTTTGAGACGATGTACTGGGTTCTAACTGTGGGCCCCACGTCAGGATCCAACCCACTCCAGGAAGAATGTGTATAAACTCATACCGATTTTTATTTGTTATTCCTTAAATACAGTATTAGAAATTTCCATAGCACTTACACACATATGGTATTAGGACATGGCACACAAGAATACCCGCTATACACAAATATTTTTAGGTAAAGCATGAACACCCATGGATCTTGGTAGCACCATAGCTCCTGTAAACCATGTCTGGAAGGGGCTATATGAAATAGCCAGACACACAAAGGAGTTCAATACCTTAGTTTCTTCCTCTTGAAACTTGTCACATTGTAAAATAAAACAAAGAGAGGTTCCTTTCGACTTGCTTGCTGTGAATACGGTGAGAAGGACGACTTTGTGCACACGCATGGGTGTTACCAGTACTATAGCCATATCCATGTGGTATGTGGTCTCAGAACATAGTAACACCAATCATGAATGTTCTGCTAAAGCAGTCCAATCTTTTCTTTACATCTAACCAAGCCTTTTGATAGAGAAAATGTTTTGGACCTAACCTGGTCCCAGGCGGTATCTTGAACAGCCTACTTGGGAGACGACTTTGGTCAGTCCTGCCGAAACCCTGTCTATGATTTTCTGTCAATGTATTCCCTGCTGGACATTTGTACCCAGAAATGTTAATGACATTGATGTCTAAATGTTTTCCTTCATTTTGATTTTATTTAAAAAAGATTCCACAAAACATGCTCGTTCAGTCCCAGTCCAGCTGGATTTGGTGAGCTCCCATTAGATCAGGCACTGTCTCAGTGGGTGGACCAACCCCTCATGGTCCAGACTTCCTTGTTCATCCTCTCCCTCCTCCTGCCCTTCAACTGGACCTTGGGAACTCAGTCCATTGCTCTGATGAGGGTCTTTCTCTCTATCTCCATCCGTCGCCGCATGAAGATTCTACGAGATAAACATCAGTGTGATAGTGGGGCAAGGACAGTTCAGGCACCCTCTGCTCTGCTGCCCAAGGACCTAGCTGGAGACATCCCCATGGACACCTGGGATCCCCTCTAGAGCCAAGTCTCTTGCCAGCCCTAAAATGGCTCCCTTAATGTAGATATCGTGTTCTTTGCTCCTATATCTGCCTTTCCTCCATCTTCACCCTCCCACTCCCCCAAACTCTCGCCAGTCTTTCCCTTCTCCCTTCCCTCTCCCCCTCTCCCCTTCCCTCAACCTTACTCCCATCCCTACCCCCACCCCCATGCTCCCAACTTTTGCCTGGCAATCTTGTTTGCTTCCAATTTCTAGGAGGATCTATGTTTTTCTTTGGGTTCACCTTGTCATTTGGCTTCTCTAAGGCTTGTGAACTATAGGCTTAATGTCCTTGGTTTATGGCTAGAGTCCACTAATAAGTGAGTACATACCATATTCATCTTTTTGGGTCTGGGTTATCTCACTCAGGATAGTGTTTTCTATTTCCATCCAGTTGCATGCAAAATCCAAGATATCATTGTTTTTTACTGCTGAGTAGTACTCTAATGCATATATATTCCACACTTTCTTTATCCATTCTTCCATTGAGTGGCATCTAGGTTGTTTCCTGGTTCTGGCTATTAAAATAATGCTGCTATGAACATAGCTGAACAAATGATTTTGTAGTATGATTGGGCATCGCTTGGGTATATTCCCAAGAGTGGTATTGCTAGATCCTGAGGTAGGTTGATTCCCAATTTCTTGAGAGCTGGACAGGGACTGAAAGAGCATGTGATCAAACCGGACTCTCTGATTGTGGCTGGCAAAGGGGGCTGACTCAGAAGCCATTGATAAAGGCACTGGGACTTGTTTTTACAGCATGTTCTGGCTTTTTGGGACCCTAGTCTATATGAATGCACAGCTTCCCAGGCCTGGATGTAGGGAGGAGGGCCTTGAACTTCCCACAGGGCAGGGTTCCCTGCCCTCTCTCAAGCAGGGAGGGGGAGGGAGGAGGATGAGTGGGGGAGCAGGAGGGAATTGGGAGGAGGGAAGTGTAAATTTTTGAATGGAAAAAAATGGATTAGAACCTCGAGCAAAAAAAATAAAAAGGATCCACAAAACATTCAAGTTATCTTTACTGTTTCTATAAGGCTGACTGTTGATATTAAAAGATATTAATGACCAGTGATTGTTAGGACCTGTTATTTCGGCTTTGCTGTTGTTGGTGGTAATGTGTGTGTCCGTGTTTCCCTTCTTTGGGATTTGCTGGTGTAAGATTGCCTGTTTTTGCTAGCGTCTTTGAATTTGAGTTTTCCTTCTAGTACTTTCTGTAGGGCTAAATTTGTGGATATTGTCTAAATCTGGTTTTGTCATGGAATATCTTATTTTTTCAGTCTATGGTGATTGAAAGCTTTGCTGGGTATAGTCTGGGTTGGTATCCAAGGACCCTTAAGTCTGCAGAACATCTATCCAGGACCTTCTGACTTTGTTTCCTATTGAGAAGTCAGGTATAATTGTGATATGTCTGCCTTTATATGTTACTTGGCCTTTTTCTTTTGCAGCTCTTATTTTTTTTATTCTGTATGTTTAGTGTTTTGATTATTATGTGGTGAGGGGGACTTCATGTAGAAAAAGAACTGAATACCCATAGCAGTTCTTAGCTGGAGACATTATGATATTTGACCATAAACCACTATATATTCCAAGGCCACATAAACAAAATCATATGCTATGAGCACAAAAAGAGATGACCAGACTATTGAGATGTGGCAGACAACTCGAAAGCAAACCTACACAGCTACAGCCACCAAGTATTTGAAATTCTGGAACTGCAGAAGACATTAACAAAACACTTCAAGATATAGGCATTAGCAAACACTTTCGGAAAAGGACTCTGAAGGCCAGAGGAGATAAATCTAAGAATTGATAGACGGGATTGCATGGGTTAAATGCTCCTGCACAGCTATTAATCAGCAGAGAGACAGGAGAGTTTGAGAGAGGATTCCTGAACTCATCGGCCATAGCTTAATCATGATCTTAGTTCATCAACAAACCCCATCTCAAAAAAAAAAAAAAAAAAAGGTGATTTAGGTATTTGACCTTGGCTCGACATATTCAAACATATCTATGTACAGTGTGTGATTCTCATGGTTAATATCATTTACAAAGTGTGCATTTATAAGAACACCAAGTTGAATTAGACTTGGAGTTGCATCTATGAGCTGTTGGTTAAGCTTGCTTTGTCTCAAAGGGCTTAGAAGACATTGTATGGAGGGCTTCTTAAACCCTGAAAGATAAAATAGACATGAAAAGTCTTCAAAATTAGCAAACAAGATCATGAGTTATCTCCAATATGAAATATTAAGTGTAAGAAGTTGGCCTAGTGCCCCAAATAAGCACTAAGAAAATCAAAGGTGGGTGCCGGGAATTGAACCCAGGTCCTCTGAAAAAGAGCCAGTGCTCTTAACCACTGAGTTATCTCTACAGTTATTTGAATACTTTCATATGGTAAAGCTTAAAAAATACAAACTATTATTTTCTTATTCAGTTATGACAAATTAGGCATTCTTTTCATTTTACAATTTTGATAAAAACACAGTATAAGGTGAGAACAATGACACACTCATACATAGGTGTCTACAGGCCAAATATCTGAAACAAGGTTGCTTAAGGTGGGGAATATACTTTGGCAACTTTGACTTTCACTCTGGCTCTTTTCCTGTAGGGTGCTATTCTGCCTGATCAGGGCAATGTGGGAAGAGCTGAGCACCAGCAGGGCAATGTGGGAAGAGCTGAGCACCAGTCCACTTACACATCACTTTCTTACTATCTCAGGAAGTCCAAAGCTGCTCTAGCTAAAGACATTTCTATTTCCAAACCTTCACAATAATGATTACAAATTAAAAAGTAACTATGTCAGATAAGTTCTAGAGAATACCAAGGAAAACAATTACTTTAAAATTGGGAGCAGCCCCTTTTCACAGGACAAGACCATCCCAATTTAGGAATCAAAAAGGCTCACTCACTGGAAATCATACCTGTCAACATCAGTATCATGTGATTCAAGTCAAGGAAGGCCCAGGTGACACACATTTTCAAATAGAGCAACACCACAAGTTTAAGAATTTTAAGTACATTTTATTAACAATGAATCCCTTTGATAAGATTATGTTTCAGGAGGCTTTAATGCCCTTAACATAAACTGTACACATTATACAAAAACAATAAAACCACAACAACAACAAAAAATCAAGGTGAGCAAAACCATTTGGGGACATATCTTATTTAAATTATATACAACTCAATGAAATATTCTTAAGGAAAATATATAAATACTTTTTCTTTCTATGTTACAGTTATACAATATAAATCAGATTTCAATGTCTGTTCAGTGACCTACAAACACCAGAACCTCCAAAAACGTAGCAGCGTATTACTAAATAAAAAAGGTCATGTGGTCAGAGAGCATTGAGTCTAAGATTCTCTTTACCATCCCTTACCACTTTTCAAAGCTAAGTTAATTTAATTTACATCATCTGTTTCACAATGCATTGTTAGGGTTTTTGACAGGCCAGTAATGGAACATTTTTCAATAATTGTTCATAAAAAATTTTCACTACTCCCTCTCTGCCCCAAGACTTTGCATTTTGTGCTAAACCAACCTAGTTAAATGGGAAAATTTTTGTAGGATATGCTTCCTTTTTGGCATAACTTTTCATATTAAGTGTCTTACAGAGTCAAATGTGCAATCCATGCATCTGTGGCAGAGCTGTCCACCTAACTATAAAAATACTCCAAAGGGGAGAAATCCCACATTCTGTGAGTCGTATAAATGTATTAGAAATGAGACACCCCCGGGGACCCTGTGCAGACTTCTGTGTCCTTTGTAAGCACTGCCCTCGAGTTCACTGGCACGCCTGGAAGTGGGACTTGGTGTAGTGAAACTCTCAAAGTTAAGATGGGAACAACAGACTCTGTCTAAACAGAGAAAATGGAGCCCTTTGCCAACCCACACATAGGAAAATCTGAAATATACATTGCAAGCAGCTTTTCTTAGAAGTCTCTCAAACAATCTACTTTTCTTTAATGGATTGTGAATTTGAGACAAAATGGAAGTAAAAGTCTAAAGGAAGGGTAAAAAACCTTACTTCCAAAATATATTTCCAAAGTGGTCACAAATTCTTCACACACAAAATTAGCACCTCACTCTTACCACACAAGAATAATCGCAATTATAATTTGAATGACAGACAATTTTGTTTCTTATTGCTTAATGATCTGTGCTTTGATATGGGGCATAAAAGGCATCCTCTGAAAGGAATGAAATAAAAATGTCTATAAATAGCAGTAGACAAATCTAAATACACAGTGATATCCCACTTTGAACACTTGGCCATGGTAACATGGAATTCAGCTTTACCCATCTCAAGCACTGGACAAGAGTGGAACACGGCTGAAGATACATCTGCTGGAGACACGCCTCCCAGTGACTTTGAACACAGCTGAAGACATGTCTGCTGGAGACACGCCTCCCAGTGACTTTGCCACATCACCACAGCAAGAATGCACGCACTTCCTTGCAATATCACTGTGTTATGGGATGTCTATTCGTTACTCTATTAGAAACACTTAAGTTAGGGAGAACATTTTGCTCCTCCAATATACCCTAACCACAACAGAAAAAAAAGGTAAGAAAATTTAGAGCCTATTTCCTTATAAATACTAAATTTCTTATTTGTCAGTATTTACTTAGTATGTGAAGCTGAAATCTGTTCTTCAAAAAAAAAATTCAATTAGAAATGACAATTTACAATTAGAAATTCACAGTTTATAACCAGCTTAACTGTCCAAACTCCTCCAAATTATTAAATAATTACCAACAGTACAAATTTATATGACTAAGATTAATTCTAAACTCTTGAAAAACTACTGTATTGACATTATTTTGGTAATATCTATCATTTATAGTTGATTTTCTCAATGATTTCTATTACCATTGACATCATTCCTAACTTCTTCTGCTATAATTTAATTGTCTTAAACGCCTACACTAATCACTTGGCACTGCATGTAGTTTTCATCATGAAAGTCTACTTTTATACAAGTAAGTACTTAAAGGAAATGTATTACACCTCTCGGTGAAACCATGGTTAAACCAAATAGCACTATAAATTTAAACATAGATAATTTCCTCAAATATACTGATAATCACAAAACTCTGATATCTTCCCACAGTAAGTGCTATAGGCAGATGATGATACATACACATATCTTTTCAAAGTAACAGTCAAAAGTCAAAACAAAACAACAAAACAAAGAACCTGCTTAGGACACTAGGCACAGCCTTAATTTCAGGATGGCTGACTTAGGTGTGCAAGGCTGGGGACAGTTTTGTGTGATGAAACACAAACAAAAATAATAATTGTTATTTTAGAGGGATGAAACCACAGATTTTATACTCTATGTTAACTGAGGTAGTATTGAAATGAATGTCTAAAATGTTAATCCCATTATGAGTAAGACTACATTCCTTCCTTTGGAATTGTAACCACTATTTGGTCTAGTATCTCTGACATTTGGTTCTCTGGTAAGGCAGTTTCATTACCCAAGACCAAAGACCAAGGCGATAGGCAATGCTCTTAGAAGTACTGTTGACATTTAAATAGACGCTTGGGTTCAGTGATGAAGCTCAAAGTTTTACTCTCACTGAATTTTCTGAGTTGTAACATGAGCAGCAGTTTAGAGCCCTTGTCTGCTTTATCATCATGAAGTTGCTACACAGTGCATGTACGAACAACTTGCTGAAGTGCAGTCAAAGAGGAGTTGGGAAGGGAGATGAAATGCTTCATCCTAGTGGGAACTTTCAGTGCCAGTTTAAAGAAGTCTCTGTGAGTTGTCTCCTAGTTCACAGGCTACTCTACAGAGATCTTGCAAACAAGCCCATTATGAAAAGGGTGTGCAACATGGGAAGATAGGGACTGGTGGCTACGGCGGTGTTAAAGCTGATGTGTAACTCTAAAAACGAGCTACACAAAGGAATTACAAAAGGGTCCTAGTCAGTCCAACTGGATGTTCTTGTTCTATATATATGATTTCAAAAAAAAAGATAACCCTTTTACTTACAAGCATTCTAGCAATGATGTTCATGCTACTTTATGTACAAATTTGCATATATGTTTAATTTATGTAAAGATTTTCAAATATCTTTATACAAACACAAATTAGACAGACAAAACCTTGCCTTCATCAACTTCACAAATGTGATAAAGGCAATGACTGTATTCTTCAATTCACCTATAACTGCCATTATTTTGTGCAAAACAAGAACACTAACAAAAATTGCATTATCGCTGCTGTAAAATTTAGTAATTAAGGCTTTTCACCACAATTTTTAATCTTAATGTGTGTCAACGATGCATAATGCTTTTTTAGATATGGCTCATCTTTTTTACATGGAATGTATAAATTTCAGGCAAACTTGTTTTTTCTGTAAGAGATTGGAAGTATCATTTAATGCTTTCCTTTGCTTGGGGTCCAGACTACTAACACTTGCTCAATCTGTTTAAAGTGGTGATGAGAGGAGCTGATTAGCATGGAGGTACACTGGGCATCCATCCATCCATTTATTTATTTATCTGCACTCTGGAGATGGGACTATGGAAAGTATTTCAATTGAACTATTTACTTTAATCAACAACTGTAGTGAAAAACCTTAATTGGTACAAGTAACCTTTAACAACATACTACAACAAACCTGAAGAGATGGAAAACAAAGAAGCATCTTTATGCATTTAGCAACATAAAATAACTTTTAAGTTCCAATTGTTGAGGCTCTTCTTCTGCTCCGAGGTGAGAAACCTCTGAAGTAGTGTTACAAACATTAAGGAAATGTAGAAGGGCCAATGATTACCCTCTGATACTGTCAGTTACAGCACAGTCTATGGGATAACAGGACGCAGCCTCAGAGACAGTGACTCCTGGCTTCCACGGATTAGTTAACAAACAAGGCATCTTTTTAATTCACCCTTAACTAAAAAGCAGTCAGAAATAACTGTGTGGAGGGTGCTTCTTCATGTCCTGCTTTTATTCCACTGCCATTATGCTTTTAAAATAAAAAAATAGAAAACCTATGTAGCTATTCAGTGCTTGGCTCTTGAATACGGTGGCAACTAAATTAAAACTGTGGTACTGAATCACGATCCCCAAGAAGGACCCCAAAGGGAAGAGGAAGTCGGCTTGGTTAGGGATGTCAGCAGTTGCAACTGTTCTGTACCAAGGACTGCTGGGACAGCGTCAGAAGATACTCTGTCTCACTGACAGCCAGTCAGTGTCTTGTGAGGCCTTTGGGAAGTCCACAAGTATGGATAAATATATCATATCTAGCTATAAACATCATAAATATGAGGTCAGGATTCGGCAGATTCGTCAACTACAGGTTGTTTTGGTGGAATTGCCAACACAGCCTCTGCTTCTTCATGCATCTAGGAAAAAATGACAAACTGTTAACTTTTTTTTTTAATAAAAATGCATATAATGTACATATACTCTTTTAGCTTACTTCAAGTATAGAATAATTCTTGGAGACAAATTTCAGAAATATAGTCTCACTTACTTGTAAAAATTGTACATCCTGAAATAACTCTTGTATGAACCTCCGGCAGGGAAGTCTAAATGTGCAGTGTGATAACAAAAGAGAAACTTCAGAATAAAGGCATATGTCATCAAATGTTTGAGGATATTTCTCTTTAATTCTAAAATGAAAAGAAAAACAATGTTATGATAAATATTATAACCACAATTTATTCAATTAACCCTCAACAATGATACTTTCTGCTAACTTTTTTCACCAAATATCGATTAGATGGAATGTTAGGAGTGGTATTAATAATAAAAAATAGTTAAGTCGGTTTGTCTGTCTTGCTCTTTTTCCCTTTTTGCTACAGAGTTTCATGTAGTCCAGGCCAACTTTGAAAATAATTCCATGTCCCTAGCATTTCAGATCCTCCTACCAAGTGCCCGCACTAAAGGTATATGCCATTATACCTGGCTTATTACAAATTACTTTTATTAAACACTTCTTTTTTTTAACGTTTTCTTTTTTGTTTTTGTTTTTATTGAGAAAAGGAAAAAAAATGTTTCCGCCTCCTCCCAGCCTCCCATTCCCCCCCCCTCCTCCCACCCTTCTCCTCCTCCCCTCACTCCTCTCCCCCTCCCTCTCCAGTCCAAATAGCAGACAGGGTTCCCTGCCCTGTGGAAAGTCCAAGGTCCTCCCCGCTCCGTCCATGTCTAGGAAGGTGAACATCCAAACTGGCTAGGCGCCCACAAAGCCAGAACATGACTTTTGAGAACCACTCCTTTTGAGAACCACTACTTTAAATAGTGCAAATAAAGATGAATTGCTAAAAATCATTTTTTCATTTATTAGGCTGCTCTGACTTAGAAAAACAATTTTAAAAATTCTACATTTTTCCTCTTAAAAGAAGAAAAAGAGAAAAATAATTGAATTAGGAAACCCCACCAGTTTGTAACTTAAATTTGTTTCTCAATTAGGTCTTCATTTTTTTGGAAAATGATTGAGAAATCTAAAAAGCTTGTTTTTATATTCAAGTTACAGCCACCAATAATTATATCAGAAGCTGGAATTTAGGAATTTAAAAGTTTTATACATTTAATATAAATAATTATTTACCCCCCAATTTTATCAAGACTTAAAAAAGAGATAAGAGTGGCCCGGCTTTTAGATAGTTTTCCATCTTTGTAGACTTGTTTGAAAGTCTAGGTGGAGTCCACTCTGCTCTTCAACCTGTTCTGCAGGCTGAGGCATCACTGCGAAGCCCCTCAGATGGAAACGCAGCTGGTGACTGTTGTGCAACTCTAAGCAACCCAAGTGTTTTCCTGCAACTGACAAAGTAGAACTAACTGCCAGCCTTCAAGCAATACTCACGTCAAAAGCCCTGTTTCATGACACTTGGTAGAAACCGAGCTGCTCAAATTGACAACTAATCTTAGCACTTCTTTACGAAGCAGGATACGGCACATTGGTGTATCATCTGGAATGCTTTTCACACCTGAAATGAAAATGTCAGTTTAAGGTCATTCATTGGATCACAATGCATAATGATTACAGTTCATGATATTTGTTTTCCAACTACATAAGCAACTAAAACTGGAATCAACTGCACATAATTTGCCAATGATCTAGAAACAGCTCTAATAGAAGAAGACCACCGAGAGGGAACCTGTGAATGGCTGACATAGGTGTAGTATTTAAGAATCTGCTAAATGTCTAACTAACATTGACCTGTCGTAGCTCTGAAACATGTAGCACAATTAATAAAAACCCAGAGACAAAAACTGGGGTTCAACAAGAAGATCAGAAAAGCAAAACAGCCAGCCACTGGCTCCTACCCTACCTCAGTCCGAAATGGTGCCTCCAGGAATCTCAGAAGGAGATTATGTCTGAGAGCTGTCTCCTCCCAGTTTAGTTCTGGGATTAAGGGCGTGCACCACTATTGCCTGGTTTCTATGACAAACTAATGTGGCTATTGGGTGTCACTGCCTGGTCTGTAAGGCTGACCAGTATGGCTGTTTTACTCTGAATTTCAGGCAAGCTTTATTTATTAAAATACAAATGAAATATCACCACAGAGACAACTCTAAATTACAGTACATATGCTAACAAGCAAAATCAACTGAATACAGTTTTATTAAGGATGCAGACTTACCCAGTAGCAACTCTGTGCTTTTGGTGCTACTGACTGAGCCTTCTTGAGACGCACCATCACTACACCCAGAAATCCCTGAGAACTTGGAGGGAACCACTTCTAAGGGATTGTGGATCGTCTGCTCACACCAATCAGAATACGGAATATCTTGAAGGTCTGAAGGTAAAAGCATTTCGATTAGAGCTCCATTCCTGTGCTAGGACTGCACACTCTAAGAGAACTCCTTTCCCGTTCTCACAATTTATCTCATGAAGATTTTTGAAGTAAATCTAGACTGCTCAGATAATGAGTGTTCACACAAGTGAACATGCTATATTCCAGAGAGTTTTTTTCCCCCTAGAACCAATGTAGGAATATGCCATTAAATTTCAAGCAAATATGTAGAACATACTTTATTATCTTCTCTTCTCCCATCCTTTCTACCTCTACCTGAGTGCCTCACCCAACAGTAAACGCAATGGAAAGTCTAAAGTCATTTCAGACCCCTTCCTACTTTATTTCCCCTTCTTGTTTTTCTCTGTGTGTACTGTTAAGGGCCCTAGCGTGGGATTTTAAAGCCAACCTAATATCTAAGTGAAAAAATTTTTTGGGTTTAAAATTGTCTTGGGCATGGACCAGCTGTATGATTCAATGGGTTAAAAAGGCACTTGCTGCTAAGTCATACTACCTGAGTTTGACCCCAGGACCCACAGGGTGGAAGGAGAAAACTGACTCCAATTAGTTGTCCTCTGATCTTCAAGTGGGTCCTGTGGCACATGTATATCAGCACACATGTGCATACACGATATACAAACACACGAACAAATAAAAAAAAAACAATACATTCAAAAAAATCCCTAGGGGTCATCAAAAGAACAAATAATCCAATAAAAAAAAATGGAGTAGAGACCTAAACAAAGAACTCTCAACAGAGGAATCTAAAATGGCTGAAAGACACTTAAGGAAATGTTCAACATCCTTAGTCATCAGAGAAATACAAAACAAAACAACTCTGAGATTCTATCTTACACCTGTAGGAATGGCCAAGATCAAAAATACTGATGACAACTTATGCTGGAGAGGTTGTGGGGTAAAGGGAACACTCCTGCATTGCTGGTGGGACTGCAAATTGGTACAACCCCTTTGGATATCAGTATGGTGATTTCTCAGAAAATTAGGAAACAACCTTCCTCAAGACCCAGCTATATACCCAAAGAATGCTCATTCATACCACAAGGACATGTGCTCAACTATGTTCATAGCAGCATTGTTTGTCATAGCCAGAACCTGGAAACAACCTAAATGCCCCTCGATTGAAGAATGGATAAGGAAAATGTGGTACATTTACTCAATGGAGTACTACACAGCTTAAAAAAAAAATAACATCTTGAAATTTACAGGCAAATGGATAGATCTAGAAAACACCATATTGAGTGAGGTAACCCAGACCTTGAAAGACAAATATCATATGTACTCATTCATAAGTGGCTTTTTTCAACATAAAGCAAAGAAAAACAGCCTACAATTCACAATCCCAGAGAACTTAGACGACAATGAGGACCCGAAGAGAGACATACATGGATCTAATCTACATGGGAAATAGAAAAAGACAAGAGCTCCTGAGTAAATTGGGAGCATGGGGACCATGGGAGAGGGTTGAAGGGAAGGGAAGAGGAAGGGTGGGGAGCAGAGAAAAATGAAAAATGTATAGCTCAATAAAACCAATATAAATAAATACTTAAAAAAAGAAAAATCCTTAGGTATTAAAATCAATGATGAAAACAAATATGAAAAAGCTGTTGATCATTCTTTCAGAAAGTAACACTGGGCAGCCTACAAAAAACACACACACACACAAGCTTAGTACTATAAAACAAAACGAAAATTAGTTAAGCATCTATCCTGCTTATGAAAAAAGAGTAACTCAGACAGAAAAGATTAAGCACTCAGCTAGAAAGTAAGACTTCTAAAAGCTGGCCTGCTTCCCTTTCTTCATTATACACATGGGAAAAAAAGAGGTTCAACCTCACCAAATTTGGTTCCCACAAAATAAACTTTGTACTACTTTTTATTTCACCTTCAAGCATTTCCTAGATCACTACTTCCATGTCTGCTGTGCTAGATACTTTTATGTCAACTTGCTAAGAGTTAAGTCATCTGAAAGGAGAGAACTTCAATTTAAAAAACATGCCTCCAATAAGATTGGTTTTAAGGCCAGAACACCAATAGCGCAGGAACTAAGAAAGACAATAAATGGGACCTCATGAAACTGAAAAGCTTCTTTAAAGGAAAGAACACCAGCAACAGGACAAAATGGCAGCAGTCTACAGAATGGGAAAAGTTTTTTTTTAAACAAATACTACATCTGATAGAAGACTAATATCCAAAATACATGAAGAACTCAAAAAACAAGACATTAACAACAAGCCAGATAATCCAATTTTAAAAATGGGGTAGAGATCTAAACAGAATTCTCAACAGAGGGGAATGGCTGAGAAACATTTAAGATGTTCAACATCCTTAGCCATCAGGGAACTGTAAATCAAAACGACTCTGAGATCCCATCTTATGCCTTTCAGAATGACTTAGATCAAAAACACAAGTGACAGCTCATGCTGGAGAGGATGCAGACCAAGGGGAACACGCCTCCACTGCTGGTGGGAGTGCAAATCTGTACAGCCACTATGCAAATAAATATGGAGATTCCTCAGGAAACTGGAAATTGATCTGCTTCAAGACCAGTTATACCACTCCAGGGCATATACCCAAAGGATACCCCATCCTGCCACAAAGACACTTGCTCAACTCTGTTCACAGCAGCTTTATTTGTAATAAGCACAAACTGGAAACCACCTAGATGTCCTCAGCCAAAGGATGGATAAAGAAAATATGGTAGGTACATTTACACAATGCTTACAAAAACATCATGAAATTTGCAGGAAATCATCCTGAATGAAGTAAACCAATCCCCAAAAAACAAACATTGCATTATTCACTTATAAGTGGTTATTAGCTGTAAAGTAAAATCATCTAAAATCATCCACAGACTCAGAGAGGAGAAATAGCAAGGAATTCCCAAGTAGAGGACACATGGCTCTCCCTGGGAAGGGTAAACAGAACAGATTTCATAGGTAGACTGGGGACAGGTGGGGTTGGGACTGATTGGGGGAATGGTGGAAGAAGAGCGGGCTTTACCTGTCCAACAAGGACAACAGCCCAGTTTTTATGTCAGCCTCCCTGGTACTTGAAACCCAGGCCTCTGCTGTTTACATCTGCACTCTTGCTGGCTGGATGTCCTGGACTTCCTGGCATTTCCTAACCCTCTGTAACTTTGGGAAGAAGGTCAAGTGGACCGAGCTCTGCCTCATGATTCCTCAACAGCCTCATTCATACAGCATTGGTCTTCTCACACTTAAAGCATTTAATTCTGAGCTCAGTCATCCTCCTGACTGTCCTCCAGCTGCAGTCTTAGGTACACCTCCAGTCTATGAGTTTCATAGCTGGTTCTCCTACCATTACCTTTTCTTCCCCTTTTCTGTTTTTAGAGAACACAGAAGACACTGGCTGAATATTCAGCATATGTATATATACCACATATTCCCTATCCATTCATCAATTACATATTTGTTTGCATTTCTTGGCTATGTGAATAGTACTGCAGTTCATTACGGATGGCGTATCTTTGACATATTGATTTCACTTCCTTTATCTCTCTTAAGTGATGGGATTGCTGAGCTGTATGGCTAGTTTCATTTTGCTTTTCTGAGACTCTTCCTTACTGCTTTCTTTAGTAGCTGTAGCAATTTACATTCCAAACAACAATGTGCAAGGATTTTCCTTTTCTTCCTGTCCTTGCCAGCATTTGCCACCATTTGGCATTTTGACAAGTATTCTCGCTATTGTAAGCTGATAGCTCAAGGTGGTTTTGATTTATATGTCCCGAGAAGTCTATTGCACAATTTTATCCTAAATGCTGTATATTAAATTTTCTTTTCCAGGCAGTGTTTCCCCCATGTAGCAATGGCTGTCTTGACACTCACTCTGTAGATCAAACTGACCTTGAACTCATAGAAATCCGCTTGCATCTGCCTCCCACATGCTGGGATTAAAGTTGTGTGCAATTAAACCCAGCTTGTATATTAATTTCTTATCAGACATGTAGTTTGTAAATATTTGATTAATTTCTGTATGTTCTTTCATTCATTTCTTTTTCTCCATAAAAATTTTCTTATAGTTTTAGACATTCTAGGTTTTGTTCCCTAGAGTGTTATTTTAGAGCATGTAGTGAGTGGGGGGGGGGGCAGTTGGGATTCCCAAAGATCCTCACCCATCTGAAACTGCTGACAGAGCTTTAGCACTTTCACATTTAAGGTCCATGTGGAGTTGAGACATTTGTTCAGAGTGAGACATCTAATCTTATTTATTTTCTGGAGGATATCCAGTTTCCCTTTATCACAAATACTGCCCTCTCTCCAGCAGGTGATCTTAGCACCTTTGCAGAAGAGCAGTGAGCTGAAGATACACAGGGTGGCTTCCAATTCCTCCACTCTGTGCTTAATGCTGACCTCATGCTGCTTGGATTACTACAGCTCTGTAAGGACTGAAGTCAGGTATCTAATTCTGGCTGTGTTCTTTTTGCGTAAGACAGTTTTGGTGGCTGGTCTCCCTGTGCTTTTTCTAACTACAGAGCTCCATATTAAATGATTCACACACTGTTGAGTGAGTAAATGAAAAGTTGAAGGCCCTAAATCATAAACAATATCGCCAACTGACCTAACATGCCCTCTTTTTATGGTGTGTAGTACATCTAATATTTTACAAACTCCCAAAAAATAATCAAATATACATAGTTTGCTTAAAAAAATCATAGCATAAACAGGCCCTGGGTTGAGTGTGAAAAACCTAGTTTAGGAATCTGTCAAATTCAGGCCCATACTGGGACATGGAACCACTGAGAGGATCAGTTTCTAAGCACAACCTCAACCCATTGCAAATCCCAGGAAGCACACTCCTGGCTGGGTGTTTCCCCAGCACCATCATCTGGCATAGGCTACAAGTTGGAAAATTATGAAATCCTAGGGAGAACTTCACAAGAGTCATGTAAAGAATCCTGGTCATCACTAGACTTCTGAGGCTAGTCAACTGATATTTAACAAGAAAAGGTATATACACAAACACTTTAAACATTAGTTGAAATCGTTAATATATACACTTTGGTGACTCATATTAAGAAACTGATCATTTGTGCCTACTTTAATCCCTCTCTAATAAATGTATACCGAGAGCCTCGTGTACAAGGCAGCAGCTACTGTCAGAGATGTGAAAATGAAGATAGCAGATCACGATCTGAAGGAAGTCACCATGGTAAGCTCAGAAGATGACTGAGTAATGACCACAGTTATAAGAAATCTCTGTACAAAGACAGTGAGAGAAAAAAGGAAGGAATTTCCACACTCAGCTTAGGAGTCGGGACACTTCTCAGACATGAGATTTGGGATGAGGCAAATGTTCCAAACAGACTGTTTGTTTATGTAAGAGCATGGTGTGTGTTTGGGGGAGGGGGGGCGAGAAAGAAGAGGGGGGAATAGCAAGGAAAATACAACTTCCATTCCCAGCGGTTGTTGAAAACTTCAAGTCAGTCAGGCATGGTCTACCAGCTACAAGAAATGAGAACGATGAAAACCACAGAGCACAAAGAATCTTATGTGTTGGGCTACAGAGCCAATAAAGAATTAAAAACAGATTAATTTTAAATAATATATTAAAAGATAAAGTGGAGAGAAACAGAATTAGACTAAGAGTGCAACTGGAAGCTGCTAAAGGGCTAGACTATGTCTGAGGTAGTGAGATGGAGTGGGAAGGCCTCATTAGAGGGTCGCTGGATGGTTTGTGACTGGAGCAGATGCGTCTCCAAGGACGTTACCACTCACCTGAGTGACTACATATTGAACTTAGCTGGGTACTGGGCTGGAAGCCCAAAATTTCAATACAGACACAGTAAAGGCAATTGTCATCTGTGTGCTCCTGCAGTCCAGTGTCTTCTGTGCTCTCTAAAAACAGAGAAGCATCTGAGTGAACGGAGTTCATTATTTCCGTGAGACTCATCTGCTGCCGTAGCAAGTGAAAGGAGTTTTTTACAAGACCGCCAGCTCCAGATGGAAGACCTGCACGTTTAAATAAATAAAAATACAATCCGATAAAGACACCTTTGGGATCTTTTTCATGACGTCTTAAAATAATACTTTTTAAAGATGAAAACTTAGAACTTTTGATGATTCAACATTTAATAGAAAGAGAATAATTTGTTAAAAATTGTAAAGATAACAACAGATAGCACATATACCTTTATTATTTCAATAAAGTTTTTTTAAAGACAAACAAAAAAAGGTTATACTGATGTATCATTTTTCAATTAACCCTGATAATTGCCTAAATAAAATCAAGTCTAAGAGGTCTATGTTAAAACAAGATTATAAAACTATTAAATCAACAGTTCATATGCACACATTCACAAATGCAGCAGTTCATAGCACAGAATAACACAATGGCAAATAAGCAACCCCCACCCTTTGTTGATTGTAAGCAGCTGTGCCTCTGGTCCAGGAGACAAGTTTTAACACTCCTCCTGCACTTTAAGAAAAGAAAGAACTATTTTATCAACTGGAGAGGCTGGCCCCTAAAACTGGGAAAACAACTGCACTTTAATTTTTAGTTGACTGGGTTATTTTGGTTTAGTGTGCCCAACTTTTACTGTTACCTCACTAAAAGGAGAATTTCATTTTTAAGGTAAGGAGTCACAGGAGAACCAAGGGCACACATTACCTCCTGCATCGTGGGAAAACGCTCTCACACCTCGGTCGTCTGGTGGCACATGCTTTGATTGAAAATAAGGAATATCCTTTATCTAAAATGCATACAAAGTAGGGTCAGTTTCATCATACAAAGAAATTCATCTAGCCGGGCGATGGTGGCGCACGCCTTTAATCCCAGCACTCGGGAGGCAGAGACGGGCGGATCTCTGTGAGTTCGAGACCAGCCTGGTCTACAGAGCTAGTTCCAGGACAGGCTCCAAAGCCACAGAGAAACCCTGTCTCAAAAAACCAANAAAAAAAAAGAAAAAAAAAAGAAATTTATCTTATGAATGTAAAGAAAATTCAGGGAAATGCAACAGAAATAGAATAACTGTAGCACACAAATCTATAAGGCAGTTTACTAAAGAAGATTAAAATTAACAAAACATAACCAAATAACTACTGTCTTAACCTTATTCTTGTTGAATTAAATGGGTATTCAAGAAATTTAGTGCTTATCTAAAATATCTAGGAGCTGGGGATGGTTCAAAGAGAGTGCTTGTTTGCTTGCTTTACAAGCATGCAAACAGTTTCAATCTCTACCATCCACAGAAAAGCTGGCCGTGGCCATGTGTACATGTGCTTGTAAAACAAGGCTGTGAAGGATGGAGACAGGACGACTGCTGGGGCTTGCTGGCTACCAGTTGAGCTCCAGATTCAATGAGCAATCCTATCTCAAGGTAAGATGGAGTACATAAGCATGATGCTGATGATCATCCCTGGCTACTGCAGGTGTGTAGACCCAAGTACACACACACACCCATACCACACACACTCTACATACATACAAACAAAAATAGGCTGAAGGAATAAAATACTTAGTCATATAAGAAAATATGTATTATTCAGTATTATTATAACCCACTAGAAATTGTGTACATAGATATCACATGTGGCTGCTTTAGGTGAGAAAAAGATCAATGACTAAAAAAGAAAAGTTGTATGAGTCTAAAAGATGATTAGGAATTTACTAAACTACTATAGACTATATATAAATCAAACAATTAGATTACCGTTGGAAAGAGTAATGCTCCAGAGACTGAACAAGAGTCTTACTCAGAGGAGCAGAATAAGTACAGAGCAGCTAAGAACATGCTATTCTCATCTTAATGCATTTTCAGATGAAAAATCACCTCAAAACCTTTATCTTTCCCGTAATAAGTATGTCCACTATAAGCTACACATTCTAATAAGCAGTTACAGAACACTAAAAAACAAAACAAAACAAACAAACAAACAAAAAACCATCAGGAAGCCAGGTCATAGGAAAACAGTAATAGACTGGATGATACCTGAAATATATCATTGATGTCTACTGGAAGAGCAAGTCCAATGTAGTCATCGGAACCTCCGTATGTAGCACTGGATACCATGGACCTAACTGAGGAGGATCGCTGCAGGGTATTTTGATTAATAGGACTTAATAAATCTTCTTTATCTAATGATGCATAACTTAAAGCTTTCATAAACCTATAACATCACAAAAAACCTTGAATTAGCTTCTTGATTTGTACTATTAAGAATATTAAAAACAAACGAACAATCCCTAATTTTATACCATCATCAAAGTACCTAGTCAAACATGAAGCAGTATCATCTTAGTTGGCTGGGAACAGATAAACACTTTTAACATTAGCTGCTATTGGCCAATAAATAGGCTACCAGGAATGCTGCGTGTCACCAAAAGAAGAACTGCTATGTTCTGACAGGTGAAGATGAAAGGGGGGTAATGAGAACACCACCAATTTGCAGAAATAGTAAAGGGAACTAGCCTAAGACAGGTGCAGCTCAAAGACTATGTTTGCAGTAAGTAGACCGCAGGACTTGAGTGTCTATTAGCACATGAAAGATTACTCACCAGTCTTCTGGGCTAATTAATGCTTGCTTATCAAACAATATTTGTCTAACACAGAAGGTACATATACCATAGTAAAATCCAATCGTTTGTAATTATTACAAGGTACATCTCACAAAACGCTAGCCTTTCTTCATAGGACACCCTTCACAATGATTCCATAACCATGGTAAAAGGACATCTCCATAAAACACATTTCTGTCATACTGATTACCAAGCAAGAGACACATTGTTCACTCTGTATAGGCCTTGCCAAATATACACAACACTATTCAAAGTCTTACATTATTAAATGGAAAACCAAGTCTTATAAAACATATAAATGTAAATCAAAGGATTATTTCACATAAAACACATAAATTTTATGTGCTTTTTCACATAAAATATGGCTTTAAATAGTTGCCATTAAGATTATAATAGTAAAAACAATTCTTAATTTCCAAGAGGACTCGTATCTGAAATTGATGAATTTTATAAAAGAAGTCAATGTTTTTCAAACCTTACATGGTTATATCTCTGATTTTATAAAACTCTCTAAGAACTACTGGAGTCAGAAGAATTATGGGGGTGTTTCACTTTCCAATTTTATTTCAATCAGCTATAGCTCCATTTTAAACTGTTTTGCTTATTGGGTTTTTATAGAAAACCTTTAAGAAAAAAATTATTTTTTCTGCTTAGAAAGTAACATTTTAAAGGTTTAAAAGCACGACTCTAGCATAGCCTCCAACTGAGCTTATGGAGGCCCAGACAAGCTAACCCATCAGCTCTGTTGCTTGGGGTAGCTCTACACCCATGACTTGCTGACAGGCATGTGGCTCTGTTATGGATTCACAAAGATGACAGATAATGACTTCTAGTTGCACCAACTATTACTGTACCATTTTTTAAAGAGGGGACAAAATTCACTATCTGCTACCAGGATCTTTTTATTAAAAATGTTACTAAAAAATCAGATATGAGACTGATGGGTTATATAAATAACTCCCAATGCTGAAAATGAGAATATTCTGCAAACTAGTGTTTACTTTTTAGATACTGGTCTAACTACTCAACACCTAGAAATCTGTTTAAAGGAATATAAATCATTTAAATGAATATAATTCAACGATGAGAAGTCAAATAATAACAAAAACAAGGCAAGTGGGGAACTTTGCAATGATCAAATTTCAAAGTGTATCATTTTAAAAAACAAACCTAAACTGTATACTGTTAATAGCTTGATATGATCTAAATATAGAATATTTAACATATAAGTGGGACATTTTTTAGCCTTGAGGACCCAGGAATTCATTTAGTGTTTATTAGGTTCCTATTTAATAATTATATGTACTTAAAACCAACTAAAATAATTTAACTGAAATTTTCAGTTATTTTAAAAAATAGTAAGAGGTCAACTTTTGGAGCTTTAAATTGACCTACCTGAAAAGGTTGTTTGTTATTGTAGGTCTTAAGCTCCTGATTCCCCCGACATGCTTCTTTTTAAAATCGATCCTTGCAGAAGCGAAAAATAAATTAAAAAAAAGCTTGTGACTTGTATAACCTTGCAAAACAAGTTTATTTTCAGGGCCTAGTGGAGTTTATCTTCCCCCCTCGCAGCTGCAAGAATCCATTTCAAATCATATCAGGTAACAAGGAGCTCACAGCCTACTGTGGTAAATGGGTCAGTTCTGAGACTTGGCTTCTGTGGTGCTCAATCTGACTAATGTCTTATATGACTATCTGTTAAAATTCAACCACTTTCACTTATTTTAAGTATGTACAGCTCACCTGCTTGGCGTCAGTCTGGATTCAAAACTGTTAGCCTTCATAGTGATGGTATCAGTAAATAATACGTCTTTTGCTGGGGAGGCCAAAGCTTCGGAGTGTGATAAGGATGGGTGCATTCGTTGCTGCTGTAATCTTTTCAACGTAGCATAGCCAAAGGCATCTCTAGAACTTGTGTAGCTGAAGTTGCAATCTGCTAGACTTTTTATTGTTGCTATGGAGGGCGCTTTAAGGGACTGTGCTCTTCTAGGAAGTGTATGAGAAGAACCTGGTGGCACCAGGGACACTGAGTTTGATTTGGAGAGAGACAGATGGTTAGACTGTGGCGTCAGATAGTGGCTTGTCTTAACCGTTTTAGTACTTACCACAGTACTCATACTTCCACAGTCTGTGTCCATAGTTGTAGGGTCTACACCAACTGTCTCTCGAGAGGGACTTGAGCTCATTGAACTTATGCCACTTGTTGTAGTGTCTGTGTTAAAGCTTTGGCTGCGGATCTTCATATGTGAGGTTGTTGAGCTTTCTACAACCAGCCTCTCTCGGCTTGTGTTTTCTCTGTGATTCTCTGTACCAAAACTCTTGGGGAATTTTAAGTCATTCTCTCCAATACTTGGAGTGCTGCCAGTGTCTTCAAGGTGTTTATTCACAACAAAAGAAGTTTCTAGCTGTAATGTTTTCTGTGCTGTGGAGATAGGTGTAAAGTCATCACTGTGATTAAAGTCAACGCTGGGCTCTGTAAGTGTTCTGATTCGCCGGTTGCTTGTCTTATTTTCAGATGACAGTTTTCCTCCTTTTGGATCACTGCTGCTGCGGTGTTTTTTAGTCGGCAAAGTAAGTGAATTTAAGATACGATGCTTTACAAGTTTGCTAGACGCAAAAAAGGGAAATGGATTTTTTTCCTTTAGGGGTCCAGGTCGGTCATAAAATGCTGGCTCAGCATCTTCATTGATGTCAAGGAAGAATGTACTGGTAGAGCTGCTGCCAAACCGGTCATCCTCCAGTATGAACATGCCTGTAATTGGAGAACCAGCTGTCAAAGCATGCAAAGATGAAGAATTCATCACAATGCTTAGTGCTAGCCCACCTTTTAAACAGCCATCTGGGGGAACATTAAAGAATAAAAATGCTACCCTAAAGGTCAGAGTTACAATATGAATAAACTAGAAGATTGTGTTATTGAGGATCTCTTATTTCTAAAGAAAAACCACAAGACTCATCCTGGTACAGAGTATATGAAGTTTTGATTTTTCAAAATATTCAGGATTAAATTAAAGAGAAAGTAAAAGAAACCAATCCCTTGAGCATGGATGCTCATTCTGGTAGTCCATGGCATGACTGCTTCTTCACATCACAGCAGCAAGAGACATTCATCTTAGAAGAAATAGACTGCTAAACTTTAAATACTGCAGGCTTCCATATCAGTAAGTTGTGTATACATGGGTTCAACTAACCAGAAACCAAAAAAATTCAAGAACAGTGCTTAAATTAAACATGTACATATACTTTTCTAGCTGTTATTCCTTAAGCAATTAAGAATAAAATTTACTATTGAGTATTTAGATTAGGTATTAAAGGATCTAATGATTATATATAAAATATTTGGGAGATTTGAATATAAGTCAGATACAGAACCATGTCACTTTATTCAAAGGATTTTTACCATCAATGGATATGGATACAGAGGTGGGACAGAGTCTGGGATATCACACAGCTATGAAAAGATAACCACACTTACAGATAACAGAGGCACACGTGTAAGCTTCATATTTAAATCAATTATATTTCCTGTCCATTTTGCCCATCAAACTTAGTGTCTAACTGTTATACATCACATCAATTAACCCACAGGTACCTAACAGTACCAAAAAGATTTATTCTGTTTGTAACTGGTCTATTGAGTAATTATTAAGAACTTTAAATATATTTTCAAAAAAGACAAAGTAAAATCCTAAGTGAATTTACATATTACACTAGCTTTCTATATCTGTGAACTCTAAGATGTATCTTTTCATATGCAATTTCTCAAAAATCAAGTTTCACCATGTAGTAAAGAGTACGGAGTAGTGTAATAGACAATGATTGAGACACGATTTTACACTGCCCATGCTGGCCTCAAATTTAGTATGTATCCCTGACTAGTCTTGAATTTTCAACAGTCTTCTTGCCTCAGGCTTAAGTAATAAAATTTCAAAGATATACTTGCAGACTCAACTTCTCTCCTTTCCTTCCTTTTCTCACGGGTACTGTTGATGGAACACAATACCTCTTATGATTGGCCAAGTTGGCCTTGGCTTTATCCTACAGACTGGACAGGCCTTGAGATTCTCATTCATGAGCCTCCTGAAGAATTAGAATTATAGGCACTGGCAACCAGGCCTAGCCTATCATCACCTTTTCTTTTCCCCTTCCTTTGGTTTTTTGAGACAGGACTTCTCTGAATTAACAGCCCTATTTGTTCTGGACTTACTCTGTAGACCAGACTGGTGTAGAACTCATGAAGATCCACCTGCCTCTGCCCACAAAGTGCTGGGGTTAAAGGTGTTTGTCACCAAGCCCTGCCTGTATTTATCATCTTAAATCTAAAAAGCATGCCTTAAGTTCTGTACAACCATTAACATTCAACTCTTGAATCATCTGCTTCATGTATCTTTTAACACTTCCACCAATGTCCTTTTCTCCCCCAATTCTGAGGCATAAACCCAGAGCTACACATAAAACAGGAAAGTGCTCTACAACTGAGTTACACATATGGCTCCCACACTCTGTAAGATCTAATGAAGATATGACTCTCAGCAAAACACATTCTACTTTAGTTACTTATTCTTAAGAAAAAGAGGGAAAGTATTAAGTAAACGAAGGTAGGTAAAATCTAGCTAGATCTGTTTGTTCTGAAAACAAACAGAAGTGGCTTCTCTACATGACATATCATCATCTCTGAGCACACAATTCCCAAAAGCTATCCAAAAAGCATGGGAGAGAACTAGTTAGGCTAGAGACTGTGATATTTGTTGTGAGAAGAGACCCTTTAATAGGGCATCACCACCAAACCATCATCTTTGAAAACGTAATCTTGGGCCTGTGTGTAGCTACATGCCTGTACCTCAGGAGCAGAAGCAGGCAGAGCCAATCATCCTTAGCTATTTAGCAAGTTTCAGGTCACACAAGACTGTATCCTGATAGTCCAAAAACTAAGAAGAAAAGAGGAATGTAACAAATACAACATGTTCATTCCTGTGACTCCATCACAATACTCACTTGATGGTGCGGACTCACTTTCACTGTTATGTCTAGAGCCGGTTGACTCAGAGTTCAAACTGAGCGTGCTTGGGACAGACGAGAGCTCATTGCAGAGCTGTTCCACATCATCTGCAACCACTGGCCACAGATGCTTGCGACTGTGCCTCACAGAATCCCAGCTGTGACATTTCAGAATATCACAGCCTTGCTTGGTTTTAGCTATGAGTCCAAGAACATATACACAGGTCCTGCAGGAAAAAACAAAACAAAAACAACATAGTAAAAACAGTTTATAATCCCAAAGTGAGATTTCTTAAATAACCATAAAATAATCTGCTATATGAGTATATACATTTTCCTTAAGAAGATACTTAAAAATTGTGTCAGTTTGTAGAAAACAACACATTAAATCTAGTGAAGAATAAATAAACCACAATGAAAATCATGTAAATCTCCCTAATAAAAATAATGAAAACAAATGAAGGCAGTACAGCAGGACCTAGAGCATATTTAAAGTAACAATTATGAATCATGAAATACTTTTCCTTACATCTATTTATATTCACTAGAAAGACTTCTCAGGTACGTAACATACCCTCTGATGGAAAGAACCTCACACTGTTTTGCAAGTTTTAGTATATCTGGAATCACATTTTCTTCCTGTAGCAAATTAAGCCCCCAATTCGATGAGCCAATATTTCCCTAAAAGAAATAATATCAAATATTTATGACTAATATTTTGAAGAAACTTTAAAAGCTACAAAAAAAATTTAAATCCAACTATAAGAGGGAAAGAAAAAAGCCTATGGAAGGAGAAACAAAACTTTAAATAAGGTGTGCTAGGAGTAAGCAAACATGCTGTTTGTCTTAGAAGAACAACAAAAAGCAAACATTAATATCTTAATCATCTATTTCTTCAGCATAAGAATAACCTTTAAATTGGTAAGAACAATCCTGGTTTTTGAATATTAATCTAAGAACAAGTTCAAGTTAATATAATTTTAATTTATTTAGCATTAGTGAGTAGAACCTTAAAAAACAAAACCCATACACACTAGAAAGATCAGAAATATTCATTACAAACCAAGGCCCAAAGAGAGGCTTTCAGCTTTTTAATTTCTTCCCATTTATCCAAGTCTGGAGCACGAACATTGTGACAGAGTTCTGTGATAACATTCTAGACAAAGAAAGAAGTACCATGTAAATAAATAACAATGTATTATGCTTCTAAAGTATTTCCTTATACTTTGTCCAAGTCAACCCAAAGGTTTGTTTTGGTCATTTCTACACATTTAGAATTCTAAGAGTGACTTTACATATAGTTTACTTGGGAGCCACTTTAGGGCATTGGTTTTGATTTCATATTCTGGACTTGTAACTAATTTGCATTAAGGTTCAGCTCAACCTCTGATACAAGAAAGAAAGCAACTTAGTTTCTCCATATTTGTGATTGTAATTTCTTCAGCAAATCATGAAGAATACAACCTGAGCCGAAGCCAACTCTACAGAACAAAAAGCTACTGAACTTGCCCATGCCTTGAATTCCTAATCTATAAGGGATAACAGCACCTGCCTTACAAGGCCTGGTGTGTTAATCAATCTTTTACATATGAAGTACTTACTACCTAGTATTAATCACAGATATTAATTTGTTAAACATTTTATTTGTGTGTGTCTGTATGTGCATGGGTGCACACGCATGCTACAACATACTTGTAGCTATCAGTGGAGAACCCATACAAGTTGGATCTTTCCCTCCCACACGGCTCCTGGGGATCCGACAGACTGTTAAGCTAGACAACAGAAGTCTTTGTACAAGACAGCTTTTGAAAAATCTTGGCAAAGATATTTATTTTAGCACTATTAAGATTTTTCTTTTACTCTTTTAATAACTTATAATGCATATTATGTTTTTACCTGCACTTCCAGTAAATGGCAGCCTGTTTTATGGTGTACCAGTTGTCCATAAAGGTGTACGGGCAGATAGACATGAGGTCGTTGTAATCTAGTGTGACAAAAGATGAACTGAGAAAGCTATTAGCAGACTTAAGTATGCTAATTAAGTAAGCAACTATTAATAAGCAGGAAATGATTTATAACAAAACAATAAAGCTTAGGAAACAATGAGGATTCCTCTGAAAAAACTAATAGTTTTGTCAGGTCTACCAGTTTATGATAACAAAGCAGAGCTAAAAAAGCAGACTGGGCTGAGAACATGGAGTGTATGAGTGGAGTGACACGAAGCATGTTCAGCACGCATGTCTAGCGTTGCACAATATACACCACTGGAAAACTGGAGCAAGCACTGCTCTGCAGAGATTTTTTCCTGCATCGGTGAACAGAAGTCCTCAAAATTTTCTAAATGACCTATTAAAGGCTGATTTTAAATTTGACATTTGAGAGGTAGTTACACATGGCCCCACTCACTGGACCATACCTTTGGTTACTCCGACGAACGTAATTATCACCATCAATAGGCTTCCTGTATGTAGTGAGTGCTTCATTAAGTTGTTCCTCAATCAAGTCGACGTATTTTGAATTGTATTCCTGGAAAATAGTATTAAGTCTATATTTTCATAATAACTGTCACTACATTATGTCAGATATTTAGCAAATTTTTGAAGTATAAATATGAGAAAACTAAGTATCTTCACAAGTTTTTAGAAAAAGAAAAGCATGGGTCATGAAGGTAAATGTTCTACCCCATCTAAAAGTGTTCTGCCTAATTTTTCCCTCTTTCCAAGTAAGTGAGAAAATAATGTTTTTTAAAAATCATACTTGAATTCTGTTTCCTTGAAAAAGTTGCTATTTTATTAAATGCTGAAGAATCAGTATAAATTTAAAAAAGAAAACTGGAATATATAATTTCAGTGTTTTTAAATTAAATCCTTTATCTTACTAATTAAATCAAATCAAAAACAAATTTATTTCATACATACCCTTGGAAAAAAATTTCACTTCAATGTTTTAGACTGAATATATCATACTGCTATCTCTATTACAAAAGTTTTCCATTTCAGGTTGTCAACAAAAATTGGTACATCCAATTTGGAAGGCAATATAGCAGCATTTACTAAAGATTAAATTCTGATTTTTTGTGGTAATAATAATATTTTTATAATTTAATACAATTTATATACTTTTAGAACTATGAAATACATATCTTTATATATAACTATATGTAATAATATTGAGCAAGTCCCATTTATTTAAAAAATTAGGCTGTACTGGACACAATCTAAATAAACATTAATAGCAGGACTGGAACATTACTAAAACAATAAGGTAGTAGCCAGTGGTTAGTTTTGATGGGGAGAAACAGATGCTGCCAAGTCTGACAGCCAGTTCAGTGTCTAGAGACTACATGGTAAAGGAGATGAATGACTCCTGTGAGCTATTCTCTGACTTCCACACATGCTTCAGAGCATATGCATGCCGTCCATCCCCTTACAACACACACACACACTACACACATACACACAGTTTTAAAAAATGAGGTAGATCTAAATACATTGCTCTGGAAAGTTCTTTTAAGATAAAGTATTAAATGAAAAATTTCAGTTTTATTTACATTTGCAAACTGAATTCACCCCTTTGTATTTTGAATAAAGAATGTGTGTATGTGTGTATGTATGTATGTATGTATGTATGCATGTATGCTTACAGCTATACACAGCCATGGCGGTAATATATTAAACCTCTGGAACTATAAGCTACCCCCAACTGAATGTTTTTCTTGTAAGAGTTGCTATGGTCATGGTGTCTCTTCCTAGCAATAGGAAGTCCAAGATAACAAACATGACTGCATTTATTTTTGTTTGTTTTGTAGATAAGATCTAATGTAGTGTAGATTGGTCTGAATTCCCAAAGGAAAGGGTATACAAATTAAATCTTATTATTTAGTAAGAAGTTACCTTGTGCCATTTTTCCAGTTGCTTTGCTACATAACCCCTTTCATTCAGGTAGGAAAATCCTTTTGGAATGGAGAGAAATCTGCAAATTAGAACAACCATAGCTAAACATCGAGTCTAAAAGAGATCTAAATAACCTATAGAATATGCTGAAGAAACAAACAGTCTTTAGAATATTCCTGTCTAAAATAAAAAGGTTAACTACAATTTATTAAAATTTCAAACACTAGGACTTCCATTTCTCCCTGCATCTGACAGTTGTGCTAGAATGGTTTTTAGATAGACAAGCTGAAGGGCTACCTTGACCACCACACCTGATGCCTCCTTTCATCTGAAAGGAGACAGATCAGCCATCACCCAAATCCATCACGAGGTCTCAAGCCCACAGCACTGCAACCATGCAATTTGTATGTCTACCAGGTACAGAAAAGTCCATGTTTCCCTTTCTTCTCTAAGCATGCTTTCCTCAAAACTTCTGGGTTTCCCCCAGCATTCCAGGCTTCCTCCCTCTTTTTCTAAAGTTTCACTCCCCACCACATGGCTGCTCATCTGCCAGGCATCTCATCCCCATGCCAGATTACAGTATGGCCTTTAGTCCTTCTCTCCTCCACTGTCTTCCTCTGGGCAGCTGTTGAGGTTTTAGTTTGTCTGCCAGGGGTTTTTTCTCTTTTAAACTTTGACAAAATTGTGCTTGACCTTCCAGCTTTTTTTTTCTTTTAAAAGATTTTATTTATTTATTTGTTTGTTTATTTACTTATTTATTTATTTATCTATTATGTATAGTGTTCTGCTTGCATTCATCCTTGCGTGTCAGCAGAGGGCACCATATCTTATTACAGAGGGTTGGACCTACCACGTGGTTTTTAGGAATTAAACTCTAGACCCCTAGGAAAACAGTGCTCTTAACCTTTGAGCCATCTCTCCAGCCCCCCAATTTTTCTCAATTGCAGATAAATTTTCAACAAATTTGCAAAAAGACTGAACCCAATAAAAATAAAAAAAAAAAAACATGAAAAGCATAGACAAAACAAGGAACAGCTCAGTTCTAAATTTAAAATAGATTTGGAGTATTTAGTCAGATTTGGACTTAACATTAATATACATGACTGAGAGGACACAACAAAGAATAGCACCACAAGAACAAGTACTTAGTACTTACCTCAGGAGGAGGAGCAAGCCCTTGTCTCCAAGGTGGGATAAGGCTGGTTTCATCTGAATAAGAGCATGAAGATTGGCCTAAAGGGATGACCATCAAGTTAATAAATACACGAAGACAGCATATGCTCTGTTCTAAAATGTTTATGCATACTACACTTTTCTAAAACTGCCAATTAAAATGGAAAAAAATTATAAAATTCGGTCTAAATGTTTCATTATATCAATACAGTTCAACTTTACCTTGTCTTCACAAGCTTCATCAAGAATATCCAGAGCTTCAGAAGAAATTGTTTTGTTTTTATCATGTAGTTGAGTAACTAGTAACTCAATTCCCCAATTATTGAAGAATTCGACATTAGCTCTCAACAAAACCCTTAAATGTTTTGTTGCATACAATCTGCAGGCCTAAAGAGATAAAGGAACACATTAAAAGTCATCTCAGATATTTACTATTGTTTTGGAAAAGCCATTCCATTTGCAATGGACAAAAGGAATGGAATTGAGGGAATGATACAGCCATTCCCTTCTAACTTAGGAGGGTTCTATACAGAGTTCCTCAGAGACACTGAGTTCACTTTTCATTTGGTGAACAACTGGGCACAGGGTCAACCTTGAAGAGTGGTCAATATACCCAATGAGACTCTACTGGAGAAAACTTAATTTTCCTATTGCAAGCAGGTATCAATTGTAGATAGCTTCTTAGTCAGGAGTGGGAGCCATGTCTGAAGTGGGACTCCCCTCTGTATGCTGTGAATATGTTTTATTGCCATTGGCTAAAGAAGCTGCTTTTGGCCAATGGCTTAACAAAATATAGCCAGGCTGGAAAAGAAATATAGAAAAAGTAGGTGGAATCAAAGAGATGCCATTTTACTGCCGAAGGAGACAGACACTGGAGAACCTTACAGGTAAACAACAAGCCTTGTGGCAAAACACAAAATAACACGGATGGGTTAATTTAAGACGTAAGAGCTAGCTAGAAATATGCCTAAGCTATTGGCCAAACAGTACTACAATTTAACAAAAAGTTTACTAAAGAGAATATGTGAATGCAATCCTCAACTATCATAAATTATGCATCAAATTTCTTATATTTTGGCAAGCCACAGGGGTCAGCCTATGTGGCATATGATGGGTGCTGGAAAAACTACTGTATTTACAGAATGTCCCTTGCCAGTACGTATAACAACTAAAAGTTAAGGCTAACTCAACTTCTTCCCCATATTCTTAGTTCAATGTATAAAGTACTGGAAAGAACTGGTTATAAAACTACAGGTTTATCTCCCATGTTATACTCACATCAGTAGCTGCCGTGAGAATTTTTGAAAGAATGACTCTAGCTAATCCATCTCGGCTATAGTCTAGGCTAGAAACAGTGAGCTTCAGCAGGTGATCTTGGTTTTTCAAGGAACAAAGATTAAGAAGACTAAAAAAAAAAAAGAGTATTATAAATTACTGTGTTGATTCATTAATTCAATAAACTTTTCTCCAGTTTAATTGAAATATGACTGAAAAATAGAAAATTATGCATATTCAAAGCAGACAACCTGATTAGATACACAGTTACCTATCAGCTGATACATTCTTTAAAGAACCCATTAGCACAGATGATTAAAATTTTAGGAGATGGTCATGTGAAAACAATTCAGCATACATTGTATTTTGTTTATCAAGACAGGGTTTCTCTGTGTAACAGTCCTGGCTTTCCTGGAACTCACTCTGTAGACCAGGCTAGCCTCGAACTCACTGAGATCTACCTGCCTCTGCCTCCCAAGTGTTGGGATTAAAGGCGTGTGCCACCACCACCTGGCACAACATACATTCTTTAAATCCTTTATCAATAAATATCTCTAAGAAAAAGCATTTACCAAACACACGCACACAGACAAAAAGCATATTGTATATCTGGACTCATTAAAACTAAAGTTTAGGCTTACATTGCAACATAATTAGAGAATGCTCACCACTGAAAGACGCTGCATTTTTCCAACATTTTGACTCCATGAGGATGACAAGAGAGTGTTCCGATGAACAGGAAGTAGTGTTGACTGAGGGTGGTTAGCAAACCATTATTCTGAAGGCTTCTTTCAGGTTTCATCCCAGATGAAGCATTGAGCCACTGAACAATATCTTTCACGAGATCTTCTAAGTACCCCTGCCCATCCTGTAATTAGAAAGTCATCTCTAATAGCCATGAAAATCTTAGTGATGCTAAGTCACTGGTAACAGGATCACCGAGTTTGTGGAGTTTGATCCCTTTGAATTAAAAATAAAAGTTACATGGAGATCCTCTTTATTTTCATTTCTCCATCTTATCTGAAACCAGGCCATCTAGAGGGTGGGTAATTCCCTAAGGTTTCCTAACTAGGTAGGACTATGTCAGGATTCAAATACAGGTCTAAGCTTATATTTCAAATAGAGCTTATACCAACTAGGGGGGAAAAAGTACACCACATGGGCAGATGTGTTAGCATACACTTTAATTCCAGCACTTTAGGCAGACAGATTGCTGAGTTTGAGGCCAATGTTGCCTACAAAGTGAATTCCAGGTAAACCAGAGAGAGCTATGTACTCTGACTTTTCTTTAGAAAATGGGAGCTGAAGGCGGGGGGGGGGGGGGGGGGGGAGAGGAGAAAGGAAAGGAAAAAAGAATGTGTATTTAAGGGTAGTAGTAGAAGAGAAAAAAGGAGTAGATTCAACAAAAAACATTTTCTGTCAAAGTCTCTAGAAGGCTTACCTCTTCAGACTCAAGAAGAAACTCTGTAAACTGACAGCCGACAACTGTGAGCTGCTTGGACTTGGCAAAGTCTAGATCCAGACTGGCATACAGCTTACTGCTGGGCTTGTAAAAATAAAGAAGTCTACGCACGAACCTAAAATCAAGATGAAATTAGCAGCAAAGTAGGAAACCACAATTAAAGAACCTTGAGCACAGTTTAGGAAACTTACTAAGCACGCTGGTACATTTCACATTTAAATAAGATATCATTGGGAACCACGTCGGTCGAATAGGAAGTTTCCAGTGAGACCTGGTAGGGAAAGTGCAGTCCTGACCAGGCATGGGCTACATTAAAACCCTCAGCACTCTGGAGTTAAGGGCAGAAAGAGAGTAGCTGAAAGCCGCCAGGACAGGCCACATAGTGGGTTTCAGGTTAGCCTCAGCTACATAGCAAGATCATGCCTCAAAAAATCAAAGGAACAAAACTAAAAACAGCCACCACATCCCCAACAACAAAACTGAGATAACACATCTAGACTGGAACGCTGGAGAGATACAAGGAAGCCTCTTACAGATACCAACTTAACTGGATTTATGAATATATTCCAACAACTTTCAATGCTGTGATCACTTAATATAGTTCACTTTAAGTTCTTGCACTACAGTATAACCTGAGGTTACAAAACAAATTTATTATATTATTGTTCTATTCTTAAAGAATATCAAGAGTACTATACTTCTTCATGTCACTGTAACTTGCCTATTCTATATATTTCTCAAAACTTGATATAAACATTAAGTCGCATACCATTAAATATGAATACAATATAAGAAATGCTAATGATATGGACTTCTCTGGATAAAGTAAGGCCTTTTTATCCAAGGAGATTGGTAACAGTGTTTATAGTCATGCATGAGTAAAAGCACACAGGTGCAGTAGAGAGCAGCTTCATGTGCCATGAAGTCCACATGCTTTACAGTGCAGCAGGTTCACATGCTGCATGTGCTATGACATCAGCACGCTTTACAGTGTAGATAAGCGCTGTTGGGAAGAGACAGCTCTCAGAAGATGACTTGTGTGCAAGCACAAGTGCTCCAATAAAAATGGATGCCATTTCTTAATGTTGTCCTTGTGTCAGGGCTAGAACCACAACCTAGATAACACTACCCCAGAGGAAGTAACTTATCATAAAGATCAGAACTGGAAGAAGAATATAAATATCAAGAAAATTAGCTAGTGCATTCCGGTTACAAGACTGCACATAAAATGGATGCATCTTTTAAAAATATCAATGATTATTTTTAGCAGGCATTAACCTTAATATAAATTTAAGTTCTTTAAATTTAAATGCACAATAGTTTTTACATACCTGTGCAACTGTTCATCTTTATAGTTTCTTAGATTTACATTTGGCCACTAGAAAAACATGGTATCTTACATTAGAAATGTATATTTGGCAATTCCTAAGCATATAACTATAATAAATTATAGTAATAAATGAAAACAGTTTAGCAATCTCCACAAAGTACTCTATCATACCTTAAGAATGGTCCCAATGAGATTCCAATTCCATTCAAGATTTTCTTTGTGTTGAAGAACTTGGCTATCCCTAAGGTTTATTAAAAGAGCTTCCTCTGTATCCTAAAATTACCAGACAGTAATAAGGTCAATCAAACCATCTATGCTCACATCAGAAAACTAATTTCTAATTTTAAAAATGAAGGAGGGTATCATTAATGATCTTCAAAAATAGTTTTCAAAAAACTAATAAAAATCCTAAAAAACTAGGGCAGGCAGAAGTTTCAGTTAATAAAGTGCTTGTCTTGCAAGCAAGAGCACCTGAGTTCAATCAGCAGAACCTACACATGCTTAGATTGGTGACGCACACTTGACGTAGCTGCACTATGGAAGAAGATAAGAGGGGAATTGTTGGGATTAATGAGTCGTGACCTTCAGCTGCTCTTCCCTCCTAGAACCTTCTAATTAAAGTTACTAGAAGCTGTGCCTAGCTTAGAGGATCAGAGGATGGGATTTTCACCTGTTGGCCATTGACTGCAGGGTATTTAAGCCTACATGGTGCTAATAAAGAGGGACTTTTGGTACCAGTGTTGGAAGGTCTGCGTGTCGGTCTGTCTCTGCGTCTGTGTTCTCAACCTCCAGCCCCTTGCCCGAAGCTCACAAACTGGGGCCTAGTGCATAGAGAGCTGACCAGGGCTGCGGTGCGCGTCAGGGAATCTGTATCTGCTGGCCAGCCCAGCTTCCTAGCCTACTCAGTGAGTTTTTGGTTAATGAGAGACCCTGTCTCAAAAAACAAACAACTCAAGGTACATGGTGTCTCGAGAAACAGCACACTGCTGTCCTCTGGCCTCACACAGATATCTGCAACACATACTCTACCCTCACATAGACTAAACCCAGCTCCAGGGTCCCTCTTCAACATAAAACTAGTAATTTCAAAACCCATATGCTTGAATGAAATTGAAAACCCAAACATGTATAAGTACACTACAATCCAGTTGTTGAGAATTAGGAAACTAAAGTAACATTCATGCCAATACCTTAAGAACAAATATATCTTTCTGAACTCGAAGATACTGATCCCGTTTCTGGTGTGTTGCAATTGCTTTCTGAATGATGTGATCTAAATGAAGGCTGTAAGGCTTAGGTCCTCGCTTCTTCATTTCGTGGAAGCGTTTTAAACAGTTCAGGGCTGCACTGGCTCGGCTAAAGGAAAGAAAAATCAATACTGTAGCAAGGCTAACATACTTTTAAAGTAATAGCTGCTAAGTTATTTAAACTTACATAAATTCAAGGATAGCGATTACTAAGCAAACGGAAACATTTACTGAAGCATGGAAGCATAAGAACAGATCAACACTGCTGATTCACATAAAGAAAAACCCATTTTGGGTTCAAACTTTCACTTACTAATCTTTCCTTCTAAGGTGGTAGGCCCATTTTGTGTATTGGTTTTAAGAATTCCTATGCAGTACTGATGAGATGATTCAATGCACAAGGCATTTGCTTTGCAAGCATTAGGGTACCTGACTTTGGAACCCTAGTACCCACAAAAAGGACTGCACTGCAGTATGCACCTGTAACCTTAGAGTCTGAGGTGAGGACAAGCAGATCGCAGGTCTACTTAGCCAGCTTAGCCAGAGGGTGAGCTCCTAGTTCCATGAGAGAGATCCTCTCTTATCACAGGGAAACACCTGGCTTCTACATACATTATCAAGTGCAACCTCCACCCCAAACACATACTCACAGGTAGTTACAGAAAGTCAAGAACCCAGTTTTCTTATTCACATTTTAAAGCTTTGTTTTTCACAAGTGTTCTACTTGAAACTGATTTTTATTTACATCAAGTTGCAATAAAACTTCATTGTCCATTAATATAATCAATGATCCTAGTAGCAACTAAACTGTCTCATCTCTATCTTCGGCATTGACTGATAACCATAATTAGAATCCGTTAAAGTTATTTAATTACTTGTTATATGTAAAAAAAATTTTTTGCAGAATTTGGCAGCAACCAAGTCTCAACCTTAGAACTTTTGGTAAATAGAGTCTAAAACTTTTAGGATGCAGTCAGATTGGCAAATACTTAATCTGTTAGTAAAGAGAAGTTAGGGAGCTAAAAAAATTAATAAAATAAACAAAAACTTAGGAGTGCTACTATTACTGTTATTTTAAGCATAATTTTTATTGCCAATTTATTGGCAAAATTAAAGCAAATAATTGATATTTATTGATAGGCCCATTTATAAACATTTGTTTTACTAAAGCTAATTAAACTTTTGAAGAATGTATAATTTTAAAGAAAAGTTCAGAGCTCCAGAGAGCTAGTGGATTGCATTTTATTTACATTAGCAGGGGATACTGTGCTTGACATATACTAACTTTTTCCAGATCACAAAAGCAAATTAAAACAACAACAACAACAAACCCTCATAAGTCATACAGTAAAGCCTGCATCTTTGTTCAGAAACATGAAAGGAAATAGGTCAATTTATCATTTACTAACCCTCTGTAGTCTCAAATAAAATTATTCAATATTTTGAGAATCATAACTTTCCTTCCTTGAGGTTTTCAAAGGTAATTCCCAAGCACAAGCTTTCCATACTGCTTGTTTTCTCTCCGTGTTTAAAGAGAAGATTATCTAGGAAGATACTAAATATATTAAGCATACTTTGCTAAGGCTCTAATACTTACAGTCTCTTTTCCTTGGGAATATCAAAGGATGCAGCCATATTCATAAGGGTTGGCAAGCAGTGCAAATGATGGCTATGTGAATGAGGAAGAATTGTGTTTGCCTAGATGAGATTTTAGAAACAAATACAGTTACTTACAGACATATTATAGTATGTAAGACTAATAAAACTCAAGGCTTTTCATAAAATTAACTTATTTTTCACCCACACATACTTAGCATTTTTAATCCCATCCAATTCCATTAAGAATGATAGGTTGGAGCCAGTGAGATGGTTTCACAGGACAGAATATTTGCCATTAAATTTGAGGACCTGAGACTGATCCTAGGACCCACATGGTAGAAAGGACAAACCAACCCCTTCAAAGCTGTACTCTGATCCCCAATGTACCATAGCACAATTGCATGCCTACATGTGGTGCGCGCGCGTGCACACACACACACATTTAAAATATTTTTAAAATAATGAGAATTTTAAATGACCTAAAGAATTAGGTAGCAAAGCATCATATTTGAGAAAAGTACAGAAACGATATCAACCTTCTCAGAACATGCTGATGCCATGTAGCAACACTCTTTAAACAGAAACATTATCTCCTGGTGCAAGGAAAAATTCCACTACCCAACCAGTTTTCTACAAATAAGTACACTTATTAAATGTAAATAAGAAGATATGATAAAAATAGTAAATGTAACTAATACTGTTATCTTTCAGTCTGGTCAGCTTTTATATTTCATGATAATCACAGAATTCTGAGACTTGAGGGAAAATATTAAATTCAAAAGATTCCTCCATATAGAGGAAATAAATACTAATATCTTTATAGGAAATCGTATCTTGAGACTTAACATACAGCTTATCTAATGCGAGAATTTGCAGTACTGCTTAGTGCTTTCACAGATAGGCCAATGAGATCAGAGAAAGTGACTACGTCATTGATAAGAAGACAGATTTTATATAATGCTTAATCCTGTACCTTACATATACAGCTCAGTTACTATGTGGGAAAAAAAAAGAGTTGGGGGAAGAAAGAAGGAAACATGCACATTTTTGGTTTTGGAGACAGTGTCTATTATGTAGCCCTGGCTGTTTTGATATTCACTGATATTCATTATGTAGACCAGGTTGGCCTCAAACTCAGGGATCCACATGTCTCTGCTTTCTGAGTGCTGCAATTAAGATCAAGACCAGGTGCTACCACACCCAGCCAGAAACACTTAAGAAAACAAAAACAAACAAAAAATATTTCTGCCAATAAAAGCAAGCCATGGTGAATATGAAAAGGTCTATCAAAATAATCACTTCTTCCTAATCAAGTCCAAAGTGATTTTTATTTAGTATTTTATCAGTTGGTAGTGACCTACAAGTACAAATCTTTATAATGCACAATTCTTTCCCTATTCAGTTTACTAAGAGTATAGAAAAGTGCCCACAGCCTCTAGTTTCTGGTAGTTAGTAAATGTCAGAAAAAAAAATCAAGGAGGCCTAGCTGAAGCCTCTACCCAAAGAATCTCGTTCTTTAAACCTAAAAGTATTAATTTGTGGACATCAGTGATATTCAGGTATTATATTTAAAACTTTTTCACTAAACTTTCTGAAGGTCAATAAGTCACTACAATGTATGGATTACATTCCTAGCAGACATAAAATTCATGGTTTTGTATTTTTTATTTCTTGCTTTCTTCAGTTAGGATGCCTTTCTGAATGCAATCAAGGTTTACAGGATCAAAATATCAACATTAAAAGAGGTTAAAGAAAAAAATCAACATTCAGTACTTGTTACATTTATAAAACCAGTTAATATAGACATAGAACATCTCTATCAGGAATCAAGGGCTTTGGCAAAAGGAAAATGTACTGTCTGAGCTATCATAAAGTAATGCCATCCAATTAACCAGTTTTATCATTTAAAATCCTACACATTTTAACCACATAACCAGAGGTCATAATACTTACCATATGCAAGAGCTCTCCTAAAAGGATGGTCGCTCTAACTGAGATGTGGTCATCACTGTTCGTTATCACTTCAACCAAGCCCTATGGCGGCAAGAAGAAAGCATCACTGCTGCACAATGGTGCACACAGACACATTTCTGCATCAGATCTGTTTCTCACTCTAACGAATTTTGTTAACGGACAGAATAAAGGTGTCGAAACATTACCTCTAAAAGTCCATTACGAATAAATGCAGAAAGTATCAGTGCCAAGTAATTGTCCATGAGGTCTGGTCTAGAAATAAAAGCACATAAAAAAATTTACATGTTCTACATAACATAAAAACAGTAACGGTGGGGGCTGGAGAGATGGCTCAGTGGTTAAGAGCATTGCCTGCTCTTCCAAAGTTCCTGAGTTCAATTCCCGGCAACCACATGGTGGCTTACAACCATCTGTAATGATATGTAATGAGGTCTGGTGCCCCTTCTGGCCTGCATACATACACACAGACAGACTATTGTATATATAATAAATAAATAAATATTAAAAAAAACCAAAACAGTAATGGTAATAAATGAATCATTTTTATATCTATATTCTACCTGGATCTAGCACGATGGGGAAGAATAGTTTTTGCTTCAGCTGCCACAAAGCCATCTGAAAGCCTCCAACTGTCCTGGAACCTTCCTGGATCTAAAAGAGTTAAAACAGGTAGTTACCAGATTATGTAACAGTGAGTAAGATGAGTGTTGGACTATCAGCTATCCAGACTACAGAAAACTTCAAGGGGGTTTTAAAAATAATCAGCTTGTGGAGTGGTAGAGACTGTCATGACTGGCAAAGGGGTGGTTACTTGGGCCTGTTATGTGGACACTTCTATAATGTCTGTGCTTGTCAAGTAGTGTGTGTGCCTGTCACAGTGGCATTTGGGAGTGAAGACAGGCAGATCTGGAGAGCTCAAGGGCCAGCCAGACTAGCTGAAACAATCAGGCCCTGGTTCACTGAGACTCTATCTCAAAACAATAAGGGCGTGACAGAGGAAGAAGCCCCATACGGAGTGAGCATACTTGCACACTCACATGCAACACACACATGGCATAGCAGCTGTAACTTTATGAGTCAGATAATGTCTAACTTCCCGAAAGAAGAGAAAGTGATGTTCAAATTAGTATTTCACCAATTTGTCGTTTATTTCCATCAAGTCATTTAAAAGCAACAGATCCCAGTGCAGGTGTTAGTACTCACCTACACTGAGCAGGGCTTCTATGAACTCATCTGTCACAACAGGTAGAGGGAGACGAAATATATCATAGAGCACTTCAAGCAGACCTCGCTAGAAGAACAAATACAGGTCACTTATTTCTACAAAAGTTTTTTAATGACTTTTAAAAGATCATATTCAAAGAATGACAAAATTAATAAAAACATACCTATCACATTCTATCAAGATTATATTAGGGAAGAGATAATTACTAAATATTTAATATGTCAATTTTTTCCAAGAAAGTGTTTCCTTATCACCACTGTGCAAATCTGAAAACAGATTTCAGTTCTTTCCAGGCCCAGGAAGTCAGCAGGAGTGTGCTCAGTGGCAAACTACTTGCCTACAATGTCCCAAGGTTTGATTCCCAACACCCCAAAAAGGGTCAACAAAGTTGCTCCTTTTGTTCCTTGCTCGAGATGTGTTCGTTTATAAGCACACCTCCCACTTCCATGGTCTAGTGCATTTTATTTCACACTGTAAGCAAGGAATGCCTAGCCAAGGTTTTCTCACAAGCTTGTTCAGCTACAGGTATGGTTCATTTAAAGAAAACCAACTAGGAGGTAAAACAGAGAAACAAAATTAAAACAAAAACATTTAAGGGAAAAGAGAACTTAAGAGTTAATGTATTTTTTCCCCTCTACATTCAATTTGTTTTTAGCTACTTACTATAAAGGTCTTAATTATAACCATTTATAAAAATATCTAATAAATCAAGACATAAATAACTTAGTTTTAGTGACAGTCACCATCTTGGAAATAAAAACATGGTAACAATGGTATCAAAAATATATAAATTACAAAGCATGACCACATAAATATACATCTACTTTTTGATATATATAGGTTTGATTCTTTTAAAATAAAAATGTTCTTCTGTTTCACTTGCATTGTTTTAATAATTTTAACTCAAGTTTTAATAGAATTGTCACTCCCAACAGTATTTTAAATGATCCATATATTACTATTACGTAGTCATGTGCTGTACAATGCTCTACACTAAAAGTTACCAGCCTGAGATGAGTGCAGATGACTGTAGAGACCAATGGCATTAGACTTTAGTGGAACTGTAATCACAGGTCGCTATGACAGGTGTGCTGGAAGCCCAGCCTGAGTCTTCCACAAGAGCAGGGCACAGCTCACTCTTAATAAGAAGCCTTCTCTTCAGTCACGAATGTAACTTTTAAGAGTCCAGGCATGTAAGAATTACAGTAACTGTTACTTACCCTTATTTCCATATTTGGTATGCAAAGTACTCCAATTAGGGACTGGATCCCAGAGTTCCCAGGTTTACATAAATTAATAATACCTAAGGAGGATAAAAGTTAAAAAAAATAAGAATGAAATTCTACAATAATATATCATGATATAAAATCTGTGATTATCTTTCAAGTTAAATTATACTACTTGGCTATTCTAATTGATATCATCTAACTAAAGGATACCAAGTATTCTCTGACAATCCCCACCGACTGGAAATTGTCATTAAGTCCATCACCTAAATTCCTCATCAATTTCTATTTCATATCTAGAAACTGATGAACACCAAGGTATATACATGAATACCTGTCTGGAAGTAAGAACATGAGAGAGAAAAACAACAGTATTTTCCTATCAAATACTCCTCAGACTACAGAAAAAAAAAAAAAAAACCCATGTGACATTTGTCAAATATATTTCTAAAATCAGTTGAATGCATATATGAAAATAAGTAACACACTCTAAATTCACGGATCAAAGAGTTTAAGTTGCAGAATTTTGAACATACTAAAAATTTATGTCACAAAAGATATGTAAATAGGTGATAAGCAAGCATAAAATGCTCAGTATCATTAATTTTCATGAAATGCAAATTGTATCAGAGACACCACTACACTAAAATAGTTAACACTGGGGATGATAACAGCAAACACTGCAAAGGATGCAGAGCAACTGAACTCACACAGGCTGATGGCAGTGCACAAGAGAACATTTGTGCTGAGCAGCTAACCAGAGTGTGCATGTGCACCTTTTCCAGGACTAAAGAACGCTGGCATCTGCAAGCTTCTTCACAGTACATCACAGAAACTTAGATGGAATGATGGAGACACATAGGGACAGACAGACAAGCAGATAGTGGAGACAGATACAAAATCTACACAGTAGGAATACATGCTAACCACAGCAGTTTTCAAAATTCTTCCAAATGTTTTGTATTAAAATGTTAGGGTAGTCGCACAGGACTCTAAAGCTCTCTGTCACCACTACAATGGCCAAGCAGCCATTAACAAAAATCCTTAGAACCAGATATGTTTCAAATTCTGATTTTTTTCTTTCAAACTTCAGAATACCTGCACATTTGTCATGGGATAACTCAGGTATGGACCTAACATAAAGTCATTTATGCTTCATATATACTTTATATACATATCCAGAAGACAAATGTTCTTGTGTTAACTGTAACTAATCACATGAGGTCACATGTAAAATTTTCTATTTATGTCACCACTCAAAAAAAAAATCTCAGCTATTGAAGCAATTTGGATTTCATATTAAGGATGTTTGATTTGTATGTCCATATGCATGAATAAGTGATAATTTCTCTTTAGACTTAGAAACAAAGTTCAAGTTAAACATAGTAAGCAGAATTAAGTGCTTAAGTTCTTGAAGAGCACTTCTCACACCTTGAGAAGCCAGAGATTATGATAAGGGGTATAAACCTTCTTTTCTGCTAACACAGGAGAAAGGCTGTTGACACTTGGGGAAAATCTGTGCTGCTGAAGTTACCATCCCATCAGTTATGTGGAACTTGAAACCTGTCATCGTGGTAGCACTTTATTTAATTCATAAACACTGCCACAGAATCTAAACACTATGTAGGAAAATGCTTCTGTTAGAAAAATATTTTGAAGGTGGGAACTTGAAATGCTACTATTTTCATCGTTCAACAAAAAGTAGAAAGTTTTAAAGTTTCTAGTCACAAGTCAATATAAAGGGCATTGGGAGAAAGTCACTTAGTAAGAATGTATGAGGTGAATTTTCTATTTTTTTTCTTTCTTTTTTCTTTTTTTTTTTTTTTTCTATGTGTAGGCCATTTGCTCAGAGGAAGGCGAAACGTTCTATAAGCCTCCTCACACATGACCAGCTTCCTTTTGGGTGTGGTATAATATGAGGTGAATTTTCAACAGAGGCTGACAACAATAGTCTAGAAGGAAGGTCGAGGAGTGAGCAGTTAGGTCATCTTGGTAGTTAAAGCACAGTGCAATCAATATGTTTCGGAAAAACAAAAACAGCGCTGACAGCAGTTAAGCTGGAGATAACAGAGGACACTTAATGACAGAAAATAGCAGCATCCTCCTTAGCAGGAGGACCTAAGCTGTGTCTGTTAAAGAGGACCTGGGGGCTAGGATGCACTGCTCTATACTTTCAGCCTTGAGGGACCTCAATGATCACATGCCAGAAACCCAGTCCCCAAATGCACACTGATGGTTTCTGAGAGGTGACTGGGGATTAGATGAGGTCATCCTAACAAATCCCCAAAACTAACTCTACAAGAGCAAAGTCTGGAGCTTGCAGTCTGTCATTTTCGCCATATGAGGTTAATGCCACATTCTTGAACATTTCAGCTTCCAGAAGTAAAAACTACATAAATCTTAATTTTAAAATAAATCACATACTTGTTAGCATTTAGTTTTGGAAATAAAAAATAAATTAGAATAAGTATTAAAATTATTATTATTTACTCTTACATTCATTCACACACAACCTTTCAGCTGTCCATGAAGGTAAGCACAACAGATAAGGCAAGGTTTTCACTGAGGTACTAAGATGGCAGAAGCACACTAGACACACCAGCGAAAGCCTAGTGGCTAGGATAAACATTTGTATAGAAAAGGTATTTGTAAGATAGGGTTACTTAATACACAGCAGTATTAAAGGAAGTTTCTTTGTTCTGCTTATGCTAACGTTCCCTTACAAGCTCTCTTTGCAGGAATACTAAGAAGATAATCATTGCCGGAAAATAAAGTCAATGGCCATATTACTTTATGAAAAAATATTTTTGACTTCAGAGAATGAGGAAACATGTATAATCCGATATTAAAGAACTCTGGTGAGCTGGTTATGAGGCTCAGGAATAGAGCTCTTGCTTATCAGGCACAAAGCCCTGGGTTCAAAACAAGTAACAACAATGTTTGAGACTCCTAACACCCTGCCTAACATACCTACTACTTATGACATTACTAAACGATTTTAAGTAAGAAGCTTCAGCAATACATGATACAGGAGTTTTGTCTTTTACTTTGCGAGTCTTCTTCAGGAATGTAGATCATGCTGGATTTTTCTTAAAATGTCCAGGTAATCAATAGCACAGTCTTGCAAGTATAATGAATGTGTATATACAGAATGGAATATCCTACTTATTATAAACTTTCTTCATTGTGTTGTAATCATTTTGTGTAAATCTCCTTAGTTATAATACCATAAATGTAAAACTACATTTGTAATTAAATTAGATGCTACAACAATTAAACATTTGAAAAACCAATTAAGGTCTATTCTTTGACGTCACTGAGCAACATATAGAACCTACCTGCCCATGAGCGGAATGTCGCAATGATTCCCATTTTACTGGCTAGAAATCGTGCCTCTCTGTCTTCTCTGTCGGAGGGTGGGAATGGGGAATTAGTAAAGACACAAGAGAAAAAAGGAGGTGAGTTTCATTAAAGTATTTATGTTTGAAATCAAAACAAGATGTTTAGAAAAAGAGCACATTACTCTACAATTAGTCAACTATTAGTATAAATTGATTTTTAATTTTAAATTGACAATATGATCTCAGAGCTCAGGAGACAGACAGGAGAACTGCTGTAGGTTCAAGGTCAGACTGGGCTACACAGCAGTTTCCTGGCTAGTCAGAGATAACACAGAAAGGCACAAATAAATTAATGAATAAAAATAAAATCTACACCATGATTTATAACTAAGTTAGAAATCTTGATCCTTCTGAAAACTGCTCTTTGCTGGGCTTCAACTGAGCACGAGAGCACAGCCAGCTGAATGAGGATCTGTGCAACAAGGATGCTCCAGAAGCAAGAGCCCACGCCCACCACAGAAGCTTGTCAACCAGCATTCTCTTCCGCTTTTCTACACAGCAGGCTCAGTAATCTTCAGTCATCAAACAATTACTAAATCAAAGGAATCCAGTGCTGTATCAATGTGAAGATCACAAATTAACATTTAAATTTCTCAAAGCCTTCCTTTAGTGTATACTATGTAACTCAGAGAGTACAACGTAAGCCCTGAGATAGGACATTCACGTATACTCCCACTCCCTAGCACTGTACACTATCAGTGTTAACGTAGCACTTAATATAAGTATAGAGACACCACACGCCCTAGCAGAAACTCATGGTACTTACTTGAGCTGTCCTTCAGCTGTATCTGGACTGTGTCTGTAGTGGAAATCAGTATAGGGTGCTAAAATTCGCTAATTAGAAAAGGAAGTAGAAACAGAAGCAATTTTTATTATAAAAGGCATTCTATAACACAAAATTAATTTCATTCCTGTGTCTTTAAGAGGATTAGCTGTTTCAGTTATTTAATCTTCAAATTCATTTAAAAAATGTAGCGTGATTTTGGGTACATTAACTGAATTTTTAGTTCATAAATTAAGGTATAATATGTATCTATAAAACAAAGCAGACACAGGCATAAATGTGTTGGGTTGGCAGTCATCTTCCTTCAGCACCCAATATGATTACCAAATACACCCGTTTCCATTGACTGTTGAGAAATCAAGTGTCAAAGGTTCTTTTGAAGTCACGTGCCTTTTTGTTGGTTTCTTCTTCTCCTTAAGTTGCTCTTGAGTTTATGAAATCTGGATTTAGCAGTCTTAGGATGGAGTGTCTAACAACTTATTTTCTTTTACATTCTATTTGAAAAATGTAGTTAAATCTCGAAGCTAAATTTTAGTCATTGTTTCTGTGGATCCTTGCTTTCTGCTCATCTTCTCTTTCCTCCCTAAGGACTGAACTGTTGTGTTGATGTTCTGTGTCCCGGGTGCCGCTCATCCTCTCTGTGATTTACTCTGGTTATTTTCAGTTTCCTATTGACATCTCCTTGTCCACAATAAAATTGGAATTTCACAGAATCCTGACTTCTAGATCTATTTTTCACACTAGAAATTTCACTTGACTCATTTTGTATGTCTAATTATAAGACAAAAGTTATCATATTTTCACTTACAATTGTTTTCCAGAACAAATTAAGTATGGTTTACTTAAACTCTTTTCTATTTGGATTATGCCTAATCAAGTACTAAGAACTTTTTTCTTTTGCGTTTTCAGTAATGTGATTTTTTTTGTATGAATAGAAACCATGTATGTTGGGAGCTGAACTGTCTGTCCAAGCACACACGCGTTTCCACCGTATTTTCTGATATAGCCTCCCACTGAACCTAGAGATCATTGTTTACGCTAGTCCATAAGGTACTGTGCCCCTGGGACCCATCTGTCACTGGTACATTTTACCATATCCAGTTGTTCATTGGGTGCTGGAGAGGCCAACTTCGGTCCCTGTGCTTATACCAAGCATTTCATACATTGAGCCAGCCAGTCCATGACTAGACAACTCTAAATGAATGTTGTCAGTCATTTTATAAAAGATCTACCTGATGTTATCTCCCACTAGAGGTGGTTGATCTTTTCTTCTATGCAGATAAATGAAAGCAGCTAATCATTCTACTCCAAGGCAGTTATACTGCAATTCCAGTAACACTAGGTCTATCTGTTTGTTCTGACATCCTAGTATGTTCTGCCAGTGCTTTCAACAGAACGTAGGGAATTTTTTACTCCTTAGCAATGAGAACGGGGTTTTAAAAGATTCCTTTCGATTATTTTTCACTATGTGTGCGTGTTGTGACCACATGTGCATGAGTGTGGGTGTCCGCAGAGGCCAAGGAGGCAGGTGTCCCTGGAGCTGGAGTTACAAGAGCTGTTTGCTGACACTCAAACTGGGACCCTGGAAAAGCGGATGGCTCTAACCATGAAACCACCTTTCCAGTCCCAAGAATTGGATTTTTTTTTCTTCTTCTTCTCCTTTTTTTTTTTTTAAAAAACAAAAACAAAAAAACAGGGTCTCATTATGTAGCCTTGCTTAATCTGGAATTCACTATGTAAAACAGGGTGGTCTAGAACTCAGAAAATTATGCTTGCCTCTGTCTCCCAAGTACTGGGATTAAAGGCATACACCATCCCAAGAATGATATTTTAAAGACAATATTTTGCATGTTAAACTGAGACCTTTATTCCAATAACTTTGAGAATCTGGTAGGGGGAGAAGGCTGGATGGAAGGGAAAAAGGAGAGGAGAAGGGGAGGGGCAAGGAGAACTTGAGGGAACAGGATAGTCGAGATAGAGTAAGGACAGAGATGAGAGCAAGGAAAGAGATCTTGATTGAGGGAGCCATTATTGGGTTAGCAAAGAAACCTACCTGGCTCTAGAGAAATTTCCAGGAATCCACAAGGATGACCCCAGCTAAGACCCTAAGCAATAGAGGAGAGGGGGCCCGAACTGGCCTTGCCCTGTAGTCAAACTGATGAATATCTTAAATATCACCACAGAACCTTCATCCAGCAACTGATGGAAAGAGAGGCAGAGACCTAGTGGAGCACTGGAGTGAGCTCCCAAAGTCCAGCTGAAGAGTGGGAGTGAGAATATGAGCAAAGAGGTCTAGACCATGGTGGAGACATGCACTGAAACAGTCTACCTGAGCTAATGGGAGCTCACCAACTCTAGCCAGACTGGGAAGGAATAAGCATAGGACCAAACTAGTCCCTCTGAATGTGGTTGACAGTTGTATGACTGGGGCAGACTGAGGAGCCACTGGCAGTGGCACCAGGATTTATCCCTACTGCTTGTACTGGCTTTTTGGGAACCTATTCTCTTTGTATGGATACCTTGCTCAGCCTAGGTATAATAGGGAGGGCCTTGGACCTTCCCCAAAAAATGTGCCTTACCCTGTCTGAGGAGTGGATGGGAGGGTAAGTAGAGGAAAGGGAGGAGGCGAAGGAGTGGGAACTTGGATTTGTATGTATAATGAAAATAGATAGTTTAATTAAAAAAAAGAAAAATTTAAGTCAAGAAAAACTAAAATAACTTGTCTAAAGCCACAAAGTTAGCAAGATCATGCGATAAATTCACACCTAATATAGTATGTTCTTGAGGGAACTATATTCTCATCATCTAACAGAACCTGTACAGCCTATAGTCGACCCTCTCAGGCTTTGTGTCACTGGGGTAACATCTTATTAAGGGAAAAAAATGTTTAAGGCTGCAAGCATAAAATATAAGAATTTATTTAAAAATATATCATAGTCTTCACAGGTTATTTTCATTTACATAAAGGTTTGCTAGTTTGCTTTATAATGTATAGAATTTAAAAAGCCTATGCTAATACCTTGAGTCATCTCCTCTCTTTAAATAAAAACATCTTCAATTTTTAATAGTAATTATTCAACTTGATAAAAATTAAAGCTAAGTATTCTATGAAAGATCAGTAATACCCATTGGCATAGGACTCCAATGAATAATACATTTAAAAATCACTAAGAGACTATTATGTTTATTACATTTGTTAGTAATGACAGTCTGATGAAGTTTCATCATCTGTAACGTTCTAAAAATAGTCCCAATGGCAAGAATGCTGGTGCTGACTACAGTCCACCTACATGGCAAGCTGAGGTAGGAGTCTACGATCTGGAGACCATCTCAGGGATCATAGTAAGACCAGATCACATGAAAGAGAGGTGGGGGAGGGGAGAGGAAACATCCTAATAAAATCAGAACCACAACATTTTAAGGCTCCTGCCCTAAAATTGTAGGGATAATTAGAAAATGGTAAGCATTCTAAATCTCATTTGAATTCTCGACTTAAATTTATTTTAGATGCTATCTTCAACAAACAATAATGTATTACATTCAAAACCAACTCTTAAGATCTAACTTGTGATAGCTGCTCTGTCCAATATCGTCTCACTAGGAGCCCTGTTTGGCCTCCAACTCCCATTTCTCCTACTCTGCCTCATGAATGCTAGGATTATAGTCAGGTGCTGCCATCCTCAGTTAATAACACCTTATCATAAGAAAATATAGTAACCTCAGTAATTTATATATAAAAATTCTACCTAAATTAGTAAATGTTTTACATATGACATTTTTAAAGGTACATTCATATTTTTAAAAGATACAGTCATTACAGATAGTGTCAAAGTATTTTTCCCCTTTTGTATTATTAATTTAGGATGTGTATAAGTGTGTGCACACACGCTTATGATGTGAGCATAGGTACACATATGCCATGGTGTGCACATGGAGGTTGGAGGACACCTTTTGGGAGTCTGTTCTCTCTTCTACCTTATTTCTGAGGAAGAATTCTTCTTGCTGATTTTTTGCCCCTGAGTTTCCTACAGGAGCTTCCAGGCAGTTCTGGGATCACAAAATTGAATCATGTCCAGCTTTTACGTGGTCCCAAGACCAAACTCAGGCTGTCAAATTACATGTTAAAGAGTTTTCTCTCTGAACCATCTCTTCAGTCCCCAAAGTGGTTCTTATGTTAAAAAATTTTGTATTGTTTAATGAATAAACAGAACATAATTAGCAGAAAATAGACAATATTAACATAGTGAATTTCTTATTAGAAGGTGCCTTAGTATAATCTTTACTCATCCTTTAGTTTGCTCAGGAAACTTCTTAGGGCTAATACAAAATGAACTATTTTGCATGTTGCTGAAATACTGATAACATTTTTAATTTATTACTAATCAAATAACTATACAAAATGAGAATAAACCAAACTAACACAGGTTAGATAGTTAATGTAGCACTTGAGTCTATAATCTCAAAATTTCAAAGTAAGGTTATGTATTTAAATGTATATATTTTGGGCTAGAGAGATGGCTCAGGGGTTAAGACCATTGGCTGCTCTTCCATAGGACCCAAGTTCGATTCCCAGCACCCACATGGTACCTTACAAGCATCTGAAACTCCATTTCTTGGGGTTCCGACACCCTCTTCTAGCCTCTGTGGGCTCTGTACACATATGGTGCACAGACATTCACCAAGGTAGAGCCCTGACACACATTAATTATTTTTAAGAATTGTATTTTAAATTAGAAACACTAAAAGTGCCTACCTCTAATTCTACATCAGCTCGCACATACTGTCGGGTCTTTGGATGATTAAGAAGGTGCAAAATTGTAGTAATGAGGGCCTCATTTATTCGACTTAACTGGCAATCAATCACATTTTTCAGGATGGTGTTTAGTCCGCCTCGAAGGGCTACCACCTCTGGGTTCTGAAGTGCTAAAATGAAAGAAAAACTAATTATATTCATAGTATTAAGTATTTAAAACCTACATTTTTACTTAAATCTTAAGTTTCCTTTTGGATTTGGAAACTTTCTTAGTAACTATATTTACAAGTAAAAGATTTCACTTAAGAGTCATTTACTATCTTTTTCCCAAGCCTGATTTTTAAAATGTCTTTGAACAATTTTGTCATATTCTTCAGACTTACTTTACTTAGTATTTTTCTTCAATTTCAGAGTACATTTTACTGTGGAGACACTAGCCCTTCAGTGATTTTTTTCAAGTATTTTATAGTATTTGTTATTTTAAAATTTGCTTCAAATAGTGTATATCATTTACTTTTATCAAAAAAAAAAAAACACATACATGCAAACATACATCCACACAGACCCCTTTGTAACTTAAAGATAAAAAAACTTCTCTCTTACTTTGAAGACCATGACTGCCCCTCACATGCAGTTTCTGCTTTTTGTTGTGGATCTTGTTTTGGAAACAGTGCCTAAAAGTCAGCACAGAGCTCAGACAGTCTCACACACACTATTCTGTCTGTGTCCTGAGTGTCTATCACCATGTGGGTCAGACATGTATGCATCTTAATGACTTACGTTTCATCTGTTTCAATCTGTCATAAAATTGAAATTCACTGAGATAATAAACTCAATTTTCCCCACAAATATTTTACAATTATCCCATCATGTTTCTCTAATTATACCTATTCTCTTTTTAGAGACAGTGTTGCTATATGTGCAAGCTGGTTTTGAATTTGGTGTCTTACTAGCTCTGGCTCCCAAGGCTGAGATGACGGGGATATGTTGTCATGTCCAGTAGGGTTTTTATTCTTAATGATATGCCACTGTGTTTTTCAAAATATGATCAGTAACTTTTTTTAAAGGTTTTTTTCTCTTAAAAAAATGAGTGATGTTAATAGTTTTAAAAATAATATGAGGGGGCTGGAGAGATGGCTCAGAGGTTAAGAGCACTGACTGCTCTTCCAGAGGTCCTGAGTTCAATTCCCAGCAACCATATGGTGGCTCACAGCCATCTGTAATGAGATCTGGTGCCCTCTTCTGGCCTGCAGACATACATGCAGACAGAACACTGTATACATAATAAATAAATAAATCTTTAAAACAAAACAAAAAGCAAAAATAAAATAATATGAAAAGAAAGTTTCCTTTCTCCTCAATTTTTTTTTCCACAATATTTCTAGAGCTTCTTCTGTCATGTTTGTTCTGGACTTTAGAGTTAGGTTTTCTCCTGTTTTCTAAAATTAGGTAAAATCACACAGGACCACAGTGCAGATTTCAATGGTATGGGTCAGTAATATCTGAACAGTTATACCCATGCCCAAATCTGCTTGATGTAGAACTTAACTACGTTAGAAGGTCCAATGTACTTCTTCCCGTGTCATCGCTGTCTTCATTATCTCTCTTTATTACAGGTTAGCTGTGCCTTCTTAAACCTCAATTTGACACACTCAAAAGCATCTTCTCCATACAAACCACCATATTTCCTATATATTTCTTTTGTTTATTCTACTGTGATTATTTCTGAAATATATCAAATTTAAATTTTCACAATTCCACAGTAGTAATCACATAGATCACTTCTTCACTTGATTCAGTTTTCTGATATATATTTATAGTGACAACTAGCAGCTTTCCAATATTTAAACTTCATTCGTTACTTTATCAAAAATATGGTTAAGCATTTTAAACAATGTTTACTAAGTGTGTTGTTTCAAAAAATAAGGTACAAAGTAACTAAGAAAGATAATGTATGTTGACCTCTAGCTTTGAGTCTTCAGTGGTAGAGTGGCTCTTCTTTTGTAACTTAAACTTTATTAATTTATTTATTATCCCAAGCAGAAATATGACCTCCACAATTTGTACTTTTGGCAATAGAAAAAAATCATTATCTTCTTGATACTTAAAATTATATTCCACTGATAACAAATGAAATTGAACTTTTAAAGTTTTTAAAGTAGGTATTTAGGGATTATTTGTGTTTACTATTTTACTTTACACTTGTTATTTTGCTTGTTTGATCTGCCAACAATCTTTGTTTTTGGTTCCTTAACGTAAACTCTATTGCTACCACCCATGTATGATAATTCACAACCGACTTTCCTCTCAAGCCCAGATAAATATATATTCATGTTTCTACTCTCCCTTTTTTCGCTCTAATCTCTGATCTGTAATACAAAGGGTTTTATTAGGATTAATTTTTTGCACTGTAAACTATTACTTTAAACCATATCAAGACATAGTATCATCAATGTCAGAAGGTTACACGAGTAGATTTCATTACTACTGGATTGAAGACAATCAAATTTTACAATAAATAAATTTGAAAATTTACACAATAATAATATGAATTTTGAATTGTCAAATAGCACATTGTCTACTTTCCTATAAGAAGTAAACATTTTCTTATTTTTGTAGCACTTTTCTTCTAAGGACATTAGGTAATATTATATGGACTTTATAAAACATTTCATTACTTCAAGAAAATTCTGACCTAGTTCACAGATAATGGCAATGCATGCCCGGACCATTCTGTCTCTTTCTTGAAGGCCATCATTTCCAACTGCAATTAGTGAGTTGGCCACAGAACTAGGAAACAAGGAAGCATTCACAGTAATCATCTGTAACAGAGAAGAATCAGAAGGTAAGTCATTTACATTGAAAATTTTATTTTATTCAGATGGAGATAGTTCAGGCACAAAATTCTCGTAAGATCAAGGCACCAATTTTAACATTTAGCTTTGTATGGACATCCCAAAGGATTGTTTTAACTATAAAGATTGCTATTATTATAACTAACAGTAAATATTAACAGTAGTTACTATGGAAATGGTCCTGATTATTTTCTAATAATTTAAAACTAAATTAATCACTAAACAAGATTATTTCTAAGATTCTAGGTCTCTCCAGAATAGGAGTGGCATCTTACACAGCTCCTCGGTGTCCACAATGTCGCTCAGTGGACACACACCTGTGCTGCTCCATCATCACCGTGTCCCTGACACTTACCTCCACTCCTCCTGCCTGATCAAACTTATTTGAACTTCATCCAGTCAAAACTCTTTAGCTGTCACTACCTGTTGCTATGCCAAAAGGCAGCCTGACTAATTCAGAATCTTTTCTTGATGTGTGAAAAATTCTGAGGTAGATCATATGTATATATACCTTGCAATAAAACTTGGGGTAAACCTAAATCAAAGGATGAACATTCAATAACATTAACTGCAATTCTGGAAATATGTCAAGACCGTTTATGTTTGGTTTAAAAAGCAGGAAGAAAATAAAGCAGGTGGCAAACTACTGTTTAATACAGACTATGTGGTAAATCAACTATTTCGAAGTTAACAGCCTTGGGCAGGAAAAGAAGTTTTGTTCTGACAGGAAGAAAAGTAACTTTTCCTGATGTTACTGGAGTTAGAAACCTGTTAGAAGAATTAAAATTTGTGTTCTGACACAGGATACAAAATGACTAGAGAAAGACACTCAGGTAAGGTTATGAGGACCAAGGAAACCATCTGTGCTGGTCAGTCTGGCTGTAACACAGGTAGCTTATGTCATGTAAGCAGCAATAAGTAATACTACACGGTTCAACTGAAATTAAAGAACTCAATTTCACAATCATAAGATAAACATTTCCAATCACTAGACTCTAAGTAAGGTGTCCCAGTTGTTCTTAATCAATTCTTCCCACTAACCAAATAAAGGAGGAAAATGATCTTCCCGGGGAGAAAAACCTCATATCTTATATTTTAATTTTTGCTGGTATGTTATACATAGCTCTTGTGTTAATAAGAGAACTTCTAGGAAAGAACTAGAAGATGGATCAGGAGTTATCACTACAGCTACTCTTCTGGAGGACCCAAACTCATTCCCCAAGACCTACTGTGGATGGTTAACAAGCACCTGTAACTCTGGGGAATCCATCACCTCTGGCTTCTGTACCTCCAACCATGTGCACATAGCATCTGCCCTCTATACACACATACATACATACATGCACACACACACACACACACACACACACACACACACACACACATACACACACATATTGGTTTTTCGAGACAGGGTTTCTCTGTGGCTTTGGAGCCTGTCCTGGAACTAGCTCTGTAGACCAGGCTGGTCTCGAATTCACAGAGATCCGCCTGCCTCTGCCTCCCGAGTGCTGGGATTAAAGGCATGCGCCACCATTGCCCGGCATATATATATATATTTTTTTTTTAATTAAAAACATTTAAAGAATTATCTAGAAATAAATTTCATGTGATATATTTCTAAAAGAGCTAAGATAATTTCGTTTTCCAAATTAAACAGATTACTAAGTAATAAAGTATATTTTCTTTGCCAAATCAATCCTCTTTTTGAGATTGCTTACATGGAAAAGGAAGATTTAAACAATGAAATTGTGCCAACAATTTCAAATACAGAAATTCTACCTACAAATCTTATATGACTACTAAAAATATTCTTTATCTATTAAATAGATTATGGACAAAATACATAAAATTAAATTTTATAAATAGAAATTATGGTTTATATTTTCCAGGGAGATGCAAGCGAAGAAACTCTAAGTCAATGAGATGGAAGGATGCTTTCCTCACTTATTTATCTAACCTCAATAAAGGAAAAGTCCTACAATGTCTGATACTTTGTGGCCACTATTTATAGTCATCTTTTCTGGCACGAACAGACACATAAGCAAGGAGCAAGCCTAGACAATAGATCTACACAACTGACACAAAGCAGATACACACAGTGATTTTAGAAAAAAAGGTAAAATTTGTGTTGTGACTGGAAGGTGAACTGAGGGTGGAAAGAGGAGGAAATGAGAAGCAAGCAGTAATTGTGGTAATGGTGGTATTTTGCATACTACATGTATGGTGTCATAAGATGACAGCTTAGATAGAAATGGTTGGCAGGACCAAAGTAGGCAGGTTGTACTTAACACCTATTAGTCAATATAGTTTTGGAAATCTGGACACTGAGTTCTCACTCTGGCTTTCCCACTATCTAGTGGTATAGTATAATGAGGACATCTAATTCCACCAAATGAAATTCTTACAGGTACAAAGAACAGAAAACGACAGTATAAATTCCTATTAATATTAATAGCATTAATCCCCGATAGTATTAATTCTTATTTTATGAATAAAGACATTCCATATGAATATAGCAAAGATAAGCTAGCATGGCAAGAAGCAGAATATATAGTATTATGTATGTGTACATGTGAAGGGGTATGTATATGTGTACAGGTCCCACTATGTGGAAACCAGAGGTCAATGTTGGATGTTTTCCTCAGTTACTGTTCATCTTATGATTTGAGACAGGATCTCTCACTGAACCTGGAGCCCAGTGACTCAGTTAAACTGGATGGGCAAGAACTCCAGGGATCTGTCTTACCCTTTCTGCAGCACTGGGATTATGCTAGTGAGCTATTATATTCACAATTTTACTAGAGATATGAACTCTGGTCCTAATGCTTATGTAGCAAGTATTTTATTGATTGAGCCATCATCTTGTCAGCCCTAGTAGAATTTAAATGAAAAGGAGAGCAGGAACAGTTGGCCAGTGGCAAAACTATGCAGAAAACATGTACAACAAAACCAGAAAGAAATACCAGATGAAAAAAAAAAAAAAAAAAAAAAAAAAAAAAAAGATCAGAGACACTGAAGAAAAAGGTCGAATAAATGAGGTATGTAAACAAGAAGAAAAAATAATTACTCAGACTTTTTATGTGCCTTCACACGTTTGAAAACCTAGCTTCTTTAGCTTTAGGGTAGCTTAACCCATGACTAATTATGGAGTACGTCAGTTACTTTTCTTCTAATATTTTACTTAAAACCAAAGTTTCAAAGCCTATCCTTGTGGCAATTTGAAAGGAAATGACCGCACAAGGAGTGGCACTATAAGGAGGTGTGACTTTGTTGGAGTAGGTGTGGCCTTGCTAGAGAAAGTGTGTCACTGTGGGAGTGGGCTTTGAGGTGTCCTATGCTCGTTACACCTAGTGGCAATTTACTTTTTGTTGCCTGTGAATTAAGATGCAGAATTCCCAGATGCTTCTCCAGCACCATGTCTGTCTGCATGCTGCAATGTACCACAAATCTCTGAAACTGTGAGCCACCCCAATTAAATGTTTTCCTTTATAAGAATCGTCATGGTCATGGTGTCTCTTCACAGCAATAGAAACACTGACTAAGACACGCTCCAATATCACTTTCATTGGAATTTCAATCTTCTTTAAAGAAACTCGTCCATTTCCTTATTTCTTACTATGGTTAAAAAAAGAGGGAAAGGAGAAAACAGTATACTAACTCTGTAATCTAGCATCTGAAACATGCAATAAATTTAAAGACAAGGAAAAGAAGACATAGTTAATAAATTCAATTGTTGAAAAATTTTATGTGTACGTAAGTGAATGTAGTGGTAAACACCTGCATTTCCAGCATTAGGGAGGCTGAGGCAGGAGAATAAAGAGCTTGAGGCCATTCTGGGCTTCAAAATGTAGTTTGTCCAGCTAGAGCTACGTGGCAAGACCCAGTTTTAAAATACCAGTAATAACAGGATATCTTCCCATTCGGAAACATATCTTGCGTTAGTTTTATGAATTAGTTTCCCTCAAAGGAAAAGAAATGATTGTCTTAGGATGTGTCCCAACCAAATTTACTTTCTTGACCATCACATCAACAACTGAAAGTAAAATCTGTGAGGGAATCTCAGAAGCTTTGTGGATTGTCTTGAATCAAATCCTTCACTAAGCTTAAACTGTGGTGTTGTATACAGCAAAGCTATCTGCTGAAATTGTTTATCACACATTCTCATGTGTGAGAAGTCCTTCTGTATTTGTGTTGCTTTCATTGGTTAAATAAAGAAACTGCCTTGGCCTTTTGATAGGGCAGTACTTAGATAGGTGGGAAAACAGAACTGAATGCTGGGAGGAGGAGGGCAGACAGGGAGAGCTGCCATGAAGTCGCCAGGTCAGAGATGTGAATCTTTCCTGGTAAGTCACAACCTTGTAGTGATACACAGATTAACGGAAATGGGCTAGATCTGGATGTGAGAGTGGGCCAAGAAGAGGCTAGATATAATGGGCCAGGCAGTAATTAAATTAATACAATTTCTGTGTGGTTATTTTGGAGGTTAAGCTAGCCAGGCGGTGGGACGCAGCCCGCTCCTCCATACTACACTCATGGGTTGTGTGCAAACTTATCTTGAAAGCAGTAACTTCCTGTTTGTGATATTTTATACTAGTAGCTAGAAGAAGTACACATTAAGGGATGACAAAGCAGTAATAACACTTACATGCCCACTATAGACAAAAATACTTCTCAACATAATCATTTTCTAAGAAGCTATCAAATCATAGACTAAATACACAAATAATCACATTTATTATGTTTAACAGATCTACTTACCTCATAACAAAATTTAAATGTTTAATGAACATTCATTCTTTAAGTTTTAATAAAAATATTCTCTAATCAACTAGATATGCCTTCATGCTCTCACACGTGGCGCGTACCTTTCTGACTAGGCGAAGTGCTTGTGTTCTCTCCACCTCATTGCTCTGCTGGATGTCAATGCACCTATATAGCACAAAACATCAGTCACTGAGAAATCCCACGTAACAATACCTTACAGAATGTTGGCTCCAATTTACCTTCACAATCCAATACAGTGAATTAAACCTTCAAAAAAAATTGTACTACATGCTTTCCCACTAACAGCCAATACTTAGTTATATATATCTAGAGATAAATGTTACCAGAAACATCGGTTAAAATATCAAAGGAAAATGAGGTGATATATCTATAAATAAAGATATCACAACAGATGCACAAAGCAAAGTATCAGAGATATACTGAAAAATTTTACCTACCTGATAAAAAATTACAGTAATGTATGTAAATTATATAGGAAAATATTTCCACCTTGTTCTAGTTTGTTTTAATCAAGGTTTAAATTGAATCTATAATAACTGTCTTATTCAATGTTAAAAATCCTATTTTAGCATAGTGGTGCATCTTTAACCCAGCACTTGGGTAGCAGAGGTAGATGGATCTCTTGTGAGCTCAAGGCCAGCTTGGTCTACAAAGCAAGTTCCAGGACAGCCAGAGCTATATAGCGAGAGCCTGTCTCAAAACAAAACAACAAAAATTCTATTTTACTAAAGAATTTGCATCCAGAATTCTCTTTAAAAACATTTGATCCAGTATCACTTCAACAAAATTACTTTTCAAATATTTACATTAGGGAGTTGAGTATTTTACCAAATATTTTATAGGTAGGTAAGTTATTATTCAAAGCCATTTTTGTTTTGTCTAAATATAATTAAAAAGTAAGTGAGGGAGAGCTAGATTTTCTGCTTATTCAAGTTCAGCAATACAACATACACAGGCACACACATATATACACATGCAGACGAGATTTATGTTATTGGCTATTAACTTGGATTATAACCAATTCTCCTGCCAAAACCAACCATAAAGACTAAAAAACTTACTTTGGACAACTACTTCTAAAAGGGAAATGGAGAATAACCCTGGAAAAATAAGCACCTGAACTCAAGAACATTCCAATTCAATAAGGTTCTCAGCAGTGTAACAAAGGATGCTAAAAGTATTGGAAGAAATAAGAGCCATCATTCGCCATTAATGCTTATGTACATAGGAAGCACAATATAATCTGCAAACTAGAAGAACTATAAACTGAATTTGCCAAGATCACTATCGAAGAAGACAATATGCCCTATTTTCTATATCTTAGTGGCTAAAAACAGTAAAAAAAAAATTTTAATCATTGATGTCATTACAAAATCTAAGCCGCATATGTTGGTGCATGTCTGTAACCCCAGCACTCAAGAGATTGGGGCAGGAGAATCCTAAGTTTGAAGTCAGCCTAGAATATGTATTGAGACCATGTCAAAACAAAACAACATAAACAAACAAACATACACATTCAAAGAAACAACCACACAACTATAGGAAATACAAAGAGAGCTCACAAACAAGTCAAGGTCTCTGACGTATATTAGTGCCATATCTTTAAAAAATTCATACAGCAATATCTCTCAAGGCTAGACACACATGCATCTTGTTCCAACATTTCTATTTCTACACCCGTTTGTAAGAAATGAGAGCCTCACAGAGTTGCACAAAAATTTCAGGGCATCCTCCTTCAACTGTGTTCTAATCTTAAAACCAAATACTACATAGCAAAAATAAATTTAAAAGACAAAAAGTATATCAACATGGAAGAACCTTACAAATAATCAGAAAAGAATAACTGATGTATACTTAAGATTTATTAATTATATATATTAATATATAATGTGAAATGCAAGGACAGGGAATCTATTCTATAAGGAGAAAACTATTTTACAATTGCTTAGAGATATAATGGAGAATTCTTGTTATGCTACAAATGCCCTTAGTCTAACATGATCATATATATTTGCAAAAATTGTCACACTTTACACCAAAAAAATCTATACACATTTGATACTATACTAAAACTGAACACAAAACTTTAAAAACATACAAAACATAAGCAATTCTAGGAAAATTACCTAGCTATTAAATAGTCCACTTTCAACTTTAGCACCTTCTGCAGAATACTGGAATCCTGGATGAGATAGCGCAGCGCTCGCAGCCCTGCTGCTCTCACTTCTTTTGCTTCATTTAATAAAGCTAAGCGCAAACTGCGTGAAAACAAACAAAAAAGCTCATTATTACATGAGTTTCAAAGACATACAAAATTTCAGAAGAGTTTCCTTAGCCCTCATCTGAAATGCACAGGAGGAAAAGTATTTCTGATTCCTGGTATTTTTAAACTGGACTACTTTCAAGTCCAAAAGTTGAGTATTTTTCATCTGCAATTCTAGAACGCTAATCTTTTTGAACACTTAAAATAACTAACAAAGTCTCAGACTTTGGAGCAATCCCGATTTTTTCTGACTTTTAGGTATTCACCCACATCAAGTTCTTCCCCAGTTGAGGATATCCCAAACTTTTGGTTATGTAAGATTAATTCTATAAAAACAAACAAACAAAAAACTACTCCAAAGTAAAGAGTTTCACTTGGTAATGTTGTTAACCTGTGTTTTTTCCAGTCTCAATAATCTAGTCAAATGTTGAGTTTTAATCATGTGCTGGCACATTGTGTAAATACAAGAAGAAATCACATAGAGTCTTTCCAAAGTGTATCTTTAGATATGTTTCTGCCATGTATCCTTTGTTTCTATGCTTCCACAAATCCCAAAGGATTAATTTAAATTAATAACAAACTCTTTAACAGTAGCAAACACACATCACTAGTAATCTTAACTCTTAAGAACGTCAAAAAGCAGTAATGATTAATAACCTATTTCCATACAACAAACTTGTAAGAGGCACGCACATACTTTCATAGGTAAAATTTAGATTTATTGATTTGTATTATTCCTGGGAAGAGTCAGAAAAATTCAGTCTGCAGATTTAATATTTAATTTTAACCTTTAGAGAAGTCTGGGTATTTTTGAACAGCAACTTCAGTTCTTTATATTCAGCAACCACAAAAGCTCAACTAAGGCTCATGACTTAACAAAGTCACTGAAGATCCAATATTTCTCTTCTGGCCAACCATCAACTCTACAGAAATAAGCATGTGATGCTGTTATCCTACCTTTTATTTAAATTGTTACAAGGGAGGAAGACTGAACTAAACTTACCAAATTATGATGTCTTCATAATTAAAGCCCAGTTTTTCTTCACTATGGCCAATATCACAAAGAAGCTGTTAGAAGAAACACAAAAATACCTTGCATATAAATTTAGATTTATATATTTATATGTACAATGTAAAGCTCAAAATAGGGAATTCTTCTTGAATAAATTTGTAAAAAAAACCCTATCATTTTACATACAAAAATGTGCTGCATTATTCCACCATCTTTCTTTTATTAGCCACAATGTTAGATTGAACTCTTTTTCCCTTTTCCTACTGTCTCTTATTCTGTTTCTCTTCCCCAGTGTATCACTTACTTATCATTCTCATTGGCTGCAACTGTCTTCCCAAGCATTGCTGGTTCCTTTAATGTATGATTCTTCACCACATCCTCAATGTTGGAAGCTCACATTACATTGACTTTATTTACTCTTAACCCTCATGTCCCATAAGTTTTTTTTTAATCTTTCAAAATGCATAAGATATCACTACTATTAACTGATGATTGTCTCAATCGATACATAATCAATAATTTATATTAATACCCATATTCATTCGCCCTTCATTGTTCTTCTGTAATGCCACATTTTTTTTCCTCATTGGTCAAAAGCTGTTGTTAATGTTGACACCGTTTGCTGGTGTTTGACTAGATTTTTGCCTAGATTAGTAGTTAACAGTTCTCCATGTTTGTATTTGTCTGAAAATGATTTTATTTTCACTTTTGAAGGTACATTTTGGTGACTATATTGAATTTTAGTTTAGCTGCTACTTCTTCCTAACATTTCAAGCCACTTGGTTGTTAAGTCTTGCTGTCTGCTCTTTGGAAACATGTCTTTTTAACTCAGAATCTTTTAAAGATTTTTTTTTTTCATCATTGGTCTTCAGCAGTCTCACTCTGTTCCACTGTGGTTTCCTTTGTATCTATCTTGAAATAAAACTTTGCAGGCTGGAAAGATGGGTCAGTGGTTAAGAGCACTAGCTGTTCTTCCAGAGGACCTGGGTTCAATTCCCAGCAACCACATGTCAGGTCTCTCCTTCCAGCACTTGGTTCCTAGGACTGAACTCAAGCCTTTAGGCTTGGCAGCAATGCCTTTACCCACTGAGTCATCTCATTAATTCCAAGCCCTTGAGATCTTTTTGTCTCAGCCTTCAAAGCAGCTGGGATTACAGAATGCACCACCAAGCCTAAGTCTTAGAAGGGAATTTATATATACACACAACACATATAGACAAATATATATATAAAAGAGATTTATATCTTAAACTCACCGAAAAATACATTTTATACATAATAAATTATAAATAAAACTGAACACTTTACAAAACACTTTTTGCTTGTTTGTTAGGTTTACTGGGTTTTATTTGTTTGTTTGGTTTGGTTTTTAGAGACAGGGTTTCTCTGTGTAACAGTCCTGGTTGTCCTGGAACTCGTGTTTTAGACCAGGCTGGCCTTGGAACTCACAGAGATTCGCCAGTCTCTGCCTCCCAAGAACTGGGATTAAAAGTGTGTGCCGCCATCACCTGGCTAGTTTGTTTAATTCTTATATAAATAAAACCATATACATAAACATATTCACACATTGTTTGTTACCAGAAAAAGGTCAGTGCCTTCTAATCACAACCTCTGGTAAAATGGTAGAGTGCTTTAGAGAGGGAAGGGGATAAATGAGAAAAGGATTTCTCTTTTTACTGTAAAATCTCTAAACCATTTTCACATTTTATAATACATACACACACCTTAAAAGTTTAAGTGAATAAAGTTATAAAATAGCAAATTATATACACATATATAATAAATATATAAAATAGCAAATAAAGATACTTTCAGAGCATTCTCATCTTTAGAAGGCAGGTCTCTAGATTGTGAACATGTTGCCTGTCTTAAAAATAGAACACTGAGGTTATATTCATCATCAGTCTGCTATACACACTGTTCTATCTAGTGATGTCAGAGGGAAAGTATGGTGTGTGGCAGTCACATGATGAAAAGATCACATCACAAGCTCCTTCTCTTCAGAGCTTATGAGGTTTTAAGAAAGAAGTTCACCCTGTTAGCACCAGTGACACTAATACTAGAGTTATACTTAACAGTAAAACAAAGGCTAGTTAAAACAGAAGTTCCTACTAAGATGAAAAATCTCTTATCTACCTAAAATGCTACAGTTAAAAGTCTGGTACAGAATAGATGTTGGGGTAAAGAAAAGTTGAAGAGTAAAAACTCGCAGAATACTTCATCTGTCTGAAAACCTTAGTTTAAAGGGTTAGTACCCTCTAGCTTACAATAAGAGCTAAAATGCAGAGAGAAAGTGTGTGTGTGTTCTAACGTAAAGAGAATATCCACTAGCTCTAGAATTATAATTACTATCTTTTTATTTTCTTAGCCAATCAAGCCATTCTTAAGAGACTTTTGAGAACCTCTAAATCAGACTAAGAACATATACATACAGCCTTTATAGATATGCCAGCTCAATACATACTTTTTCATCTAACTCTCTAACAATATGGATTAGAAGCTTACTATTACAGTCAAATTCAGTATATGCTTGTGCTTGGTAAACAAGTGAATTTTATTAACAAAATCCACACGCTCTTAAATAGGGGCATTTTATCTCCTGGGAACATTTGGTTTTCCTGGGGACCTTTTTGCTTATCACTCAGGTGTGTTAAGTAAATATTTCTGCTATATAGTAGGCAGAGCCAGAAACAAGGCTTAGCCTTTCTCCAAAATAATTACCTGCTAAGTCAAGAGAGCTAACACTGAAAAATCCTGATTAACAGCCTACAAATCAACTATTAAACAGGCTTATCTTTTTGGAGTTAACGAAAAAGTAGCAAACAGGTAAACATTAAAATCCAAATAAAATGAGCCCCAAGTTGCCATACATTATGCTACAGAGCTATCTCACAAGCTCAGTGCTCTGCATCTGAAGACATTAATATTCTGTGAATTTCCCCAGGATTGCTTTGATACTTACTTACTTGTTGGACTGTAAATTTTGAACTAAAGTTGTCTCCTATATTATTAAATAGTCGCAGTAAATTTTATCATGTTTAAGTTAATGAGTTTATTTATGAGGCAGTGCTTTAGACCTAACTCTGAACTTCCTGTAGACATTTTCTACCCAGTCTGACTACCTGGTCTCCCAATCCACAAGTGCCTCAAGACAGGCAATAATAAGTTAGCACAAAAAGGTAAAAGTTACTTTTAAAATATGGTTTAAAAATACAAAACACACACACTTGGGCCTTCATCACAGAAATCACTATACAGTGGTGAAATTCCCACACGGTGAGAGGAGGAAAAACAAAGCACGGGAGAATTAGGAAAAAGAGAGGAGAGAATGGAGCAGAAGGGAAGGGCAGGGACGGTGGTTAGGGGACAGCCCAAAGATGGTAAGGAAAGAGAGAAGATCATTTGAGAATACAATCTAAGATGCACAGACCAAGTAGAGAAAAAAACTAATGAAGTGAGATGAAGCCAGAAAGAATGGGAGGAAAGAGAATAAAGAAACTAACACCCACACACCAATGCCTGGACCTGCACAGGAAAAAAAAAAAAAAACATAAACAACACAGGAGCAGAGAAAGGAGAAATAGTACTGCCCTAAAAGTGAAAGGCTAAATCAACCCCACTCCAGAAGTCCCATCCAGTACCATCCAAGGACTGGCAGTTGGCTGTCACAGTTGGATATTAATACTAGAAACATAGCTAGCAGGAACTGAGACATGTCTAAGTATAAAATATTCATTTACTTATGAAGATGCAGTATAAACAGTCAAATGATATTTATGTCTGATACATCAAACAGCAATCATCTGGAATAGTACAGTGCAAACTACAAAATAAAGTTCACATGCCTCTTTTAAGTGTTCACATTGATCCCCACTAGACAGCACTCTTCTGCTTTGGAACTAAGCTGGCTCCAGAGTGTTGGCAAGAACAGGCACAGCCATCCTTACAACTATCCCTAGTTTCCAAAACATACCGGGAAGGTAGAGCAACACACTGAGGTGTCCAATGCCAGTTATGACAGCATTCCTAAGCCTAATAAATTGTTTTTAATCGTTTAACTTAAGCAAGTGGGCTTATCTGAGTCATGTAAAGATCAGCAAAATAAAACTGATATTTAGTAAAAGGGAATAAAACCAGAAAATGTATTCCACTTGAGCTCGAATTTAGGTACAAATTGTGAGAATAAATAATCAGGGTAAGTAAGTGAAAGAAAATACAAACAGGTCTCTGAGAACTACGTTTGTTTCTAAATACTTAACAAATTAATATTAATGTCACCAACATACTATGCCAATAAAAGACTGGATTATAGGCTTCTTAGTGATTTGTTTCGTTTCTATTTTATTTTCTGAGCCCACCGAACTTTCTACAATACGAACATACTCCTCTTATTTAAATGCATTTGCCAGCAAAGCATGGTGATGTGTGACTGCAGCTCCACTCCCTCGGGGAGAGAGCAGGGTTCTGAGATCAGCATAGACAACAGTAAACTCAGAAACTTAAAACAGGACGAAATCAATGAGAAAAATTAGAAAACCACAAGCAAATAATTCAGTAACTCAGTAAGTTAGTATTCAAAATTTCTTCTTAATGATCAATAGGAAATGTTTATTGAGTCAAGAAAAAGAATATAACAGTATAGTTTCAAGCTGCTTACCTTAGTGAAGTTATTCAAATGGCCCAGCTTTCTCATATTTGATACACCTTGTAATTTGGCCACATTTTGGAGAATCTCTCTTAAGTTATCAGAAGGATCTGGTAAAAAATGCAAAACAAGTTAATGTAAGTTTAAGAATATTAACATAATCAAACAGAAAACAAGGTGTGTCAAACCTCCACAATGTTGGTTCTCAGTTTATAGTCTAACCCTTCACCCTGAAATCCATGCATTTAGTTAACGTCAAAGTTCAATTCCCTTCATGTTCCCACTGCACTCATATATACTTATTGTCCAACACTATGTATCACCTGGAATTATTCAACCACAAAATCATAAATCTCAACATAAAAACTTTTATTTTTAGTTATTAGATGGCAACAGAGATCAAGTATACTGTCCAGCTTTAATTAGCCAAAAACATAAGATTTAGGGTATAGGTTTCACAACTCTTGACATATGCAATAGAGAACAATGATTCCTGAAAAAATGAGAAGCAGCCATGCAAGCCCTACTTGCTAACTGCCTTAAGTGTTTCCCAGGCACTGTAACAGGGAGGGAAAATCTAGGCAAACTGAGTTAAGCTAAAAGTCTAGTAGAGACCATGAATTACTAGAGAAAGACACTATCCCTAAAAAGAACTCTGAAGATCTGGTAAAGGAGTTTGTGGGACAGCCAGCAGAACAAGGAGGAAAGAAGCCATGGATCAGGAGCAAACCTGGAGGAAGAATATCCTTCCTTACAGCCAGGTTAAAAAGCACTATATGACATGAAGTGAGTATTACCAATTTAATAAAAACAGCAAGTCAAATTTCAAGATTTCAAGCAGAGGGAACATGAAGAAAATAGACAAAGACATATCATAATTAAACTGTTCAATACTGTTGAAATAGGGCCAGCAAGATGGCTCAGCAGGTAATCAAGCCTGATGACCTCAGTTTGATCTCCCACTGCCACGGAAAGGTGGGAGAAAAGGAACTTCACAAACTTGTCTTCTTACCTCCACATGTGTGTTGTGGCATGTACACCTAAGTGCACACACAATATTAAATTCCACTGAAAGTCTAAGAGTAGAAAAACTTATCATAGTTCATTTGCTTTATAAGAGCAGGCCAAAGCCCATGTACAGTTCTGAAGTAGTTTATCAATCTCTCAAAAACAACACAAAGTTTCTCAAGCTATTAATAATTTTAACATTTTGTTTTAAATAAAAAAACAGAATCTTTAAAATCACACTATAATTTTGCTCATATTTTAGTTTAGAAGCCACTGTAACTTCATTTGAGATTTTTTAAAAGAACTCAACTATTTGCTGTAATTAGTGTTTTCCTTACCAAGTGAAACTGTTCTGCTCTACATTTCATTTCTAGTCTACCTCCCTTCACTGTACTATTTGGTGTTGGCCATGACAGTGCTGACACCCCAAGAAGCATGGCACCAAAACTAATTCCCTTTCCTTTGATGCTGAAACCTGCTAAAACCCTTCATTTCTACCTTCATCTCTTATAAATTCAATTTAGTTTTAAGTGGGTTAGCAATGGACTGTATTAATGACTTACACATCAACCTTAAAAGTAAAACGAAAGTCTACCATTAAGTGAGATCAGATCCTTTACAAAAAATGATAAAGGCCTCATGTAGGTCACTACTGCTACTCTGTAATATTGCTTTGTTGTTCTAAATTGTATCTATAATGAATAAGGGATGAAAACATGTTAATCATTTAACAATGTTTGAGAAGATCACAAAAATTCCTAACAACCTTTAAGATAAGATAATTTAGAACCTCTGGAGCTTGCTGAGACAAAGAGGAAAGTCCATAAAAATGTTAGGAACCAAAGAATTCCTCAAGTGACAAGTGGTTAGTTACTCCTCTCTAAATAACTCTCAGGATTAAGACTTAGAAGGAATACTTTAGAGAGGCATCACAAGCTTCCTAAGTACAATTTGCTGTTAAGAGTGGAATCTTCTCCCAGTTCACTCATCAACAGGAATCAACTGAAAGCTCCTTTTTCTCAGGTTCTATCTCAGGCACTAGGAACACACCAAGTACAAAAGCCAGGTCTCTGTTCCCACAGAAAAGGCTGCATTCAACAGGGCCTCAACGTATAGAAGAAGTGCAGTCTCTTTGTAAATAGTTGCTGAAAACATAGTTCCCCTAAACAGCATGTTACTTCCCAGGCCAACTAAAAACAGTAAGAAGGCCTTTTCAGGTCCTGAGATAGTAACACTCACGTGCTACAATGTTGCAATCAGAGAACTCTAACTTCTATTGGGTCAAAGATCCCCTGGTAATGAGATGAGAAATTTCTAGTTTCTTCTTTCCCTATTAGCCTAGGGTTTGGTAAACTTTTTCTGAACAAGTCTCAGATAAATGTCAATGTAGACTTTGTAGATCACAAAGTTTCTTGATAGGTAAGTAAGTAAATAAATAAAACAGTTTTGTGTTTTAATCCAAACTGTCATGAAACAGAAACACTGGATAAGAGTCTTAAAAACCAAAATAAGGTCAGAGTAAATTTAGTGGAGCTGGAATGAGGCCCCCTTCCCTTTATATCCTCCCATGGTAGAGAAACAGAACTAGACAAATGACCCTCTCACTATCCCTTCAGGAGGGGGCCATCCTCATGACCTAAGTTCAACTTCCTAACAGCAGCAGGACACTAGGATTTCAACATACAAATCTCAGGTGGATATACACATTTCTTCACTGGACTATATCTCAGGATGACAGACTTAGGGTAAAGGCGGTAGTTTCGTTCTGTCATCTTGATGGTCTACACCTATAATCCCAGAGGTATATCAAAAGGATCAGGAATTCAAAGTCTGTCTTGGCCACACTGGCAAAGAAAGTGAGAGGATTATATATTGACTAAAAAAATTAATATAGATTATATGTTCCACGGCTATGAAGGCAACAACATAACTGCATGCCCATGCCTGTTTTGTTTTATTATGCACTTACAAACGATGTAATCTTGGTTAAATCACTTAACTTCAAAGAAATCCATTTTTTATCTACGGTAGAAAATAGTAATAGCTATTCCATAAATACTAACTGTAATTAAAAGTTATTTGCTTAGCAATAACTATTTTTATGAACCAAGCATGTGAAAATTATGTGGTTAGCCCAAGCAAATGTTTCATTCATGTCTTTTTAAATTAATAAATTTTATTACAGAGTACTTTGATGCATTAATTTCATGATCCAAGATCTGTTCATATTAAAATAGAAACAATTACCTTTCAGAGTTATACTAGTGATTATATAGCCCATATAGAAAAAGTAAAATCACAATGCTGTATGAGTATTAGGAAATTATATGTTCTTTTTCTACTTAGTGTGAATGATTTGAAATCATTTAATAAGCAAAGAATATTTGCTTCCATGAATATAGTAATTATATGAATAAATCTAATCTAAAAGTTGTTATGTAATAAAATCCCCCCAAATCTCAAAGAAACATATGTATTAGAAGAGTAAATATTAATAAATTGTTATAAATTTCATGGTTCTCAATAGGATAAGTGAACATACCCCAGTGCTGTCATTAACTGTATCCTGAACAGCATCAAGAATACTTTAAAGAGTCAATTCTTAACCTACTACCCCACAGATAACTTTGCCTTTGATTTCTCAACGTTCTTTTTCCCTAAATTCACTATTTTGGAGCTGTTACACACACTAAAGCATTATCTGTATATACTCTGCTTCTAATGTTTCCAATCCAAAATGAGACTAAGAGGTTTACGAGCTACCCAACCAGCAAGGATCTCGGCACCAGGAGAACCATCTCTGGGGTGAGTGAGTTTCTGACCTGAGGCAGCTGCCCTGGACAAGGAACTACTTCCTGCAGGGCCTATACTGCATATGGCCTCTCTCTTCCTATCTCACCCAGCGTGCATCCAGAACCCTCCCCACTTCTGCTTCCCTGCCATCTTTGGGCAAATAACATCACCCAGCTCAGCCTGTCTGGGCGCTGGGATTGAATCCGGAGGGCAGCCAGGCAGGCAGGAATTCCTTTGTTTCAATAGCCTGCCTGCAGCAAGCAAGGTAGGTGCTTTGTTTACGAGCTACAAAACTAGCACGGAGACCTGATCTCGGCACCAGGAAAGCCATCACTGGGGCACCTAGACAGCCATCACAGGAGAGTGCCATCACTGGGAAGGTACATCAGTGGGCAAGGAGACTTGATCCTGTAAAAGAAGATCCTTAGGGGAGCATTCGGAGGAAGAGATGGGCAGGCGCCAATGTAAGAATTCACCCAACAATCTGAAAAACAACATGAAACCACCAGAACCCAGCGACCTCACAACAGGAGGACATGAACACCTTAATCAAGAAGAAGTAGAAAAAATGGACTTTATGAAAGTGATTGATGTCCTTAAACAACATGTAAAAAATGCCCTTATAGAAATGGATGAGAAGTATAACAGAAAGTTTGAAGAATTGAATAAATCAGTGAATGATACCCGAGGAAACCAAGGAAAAACAATCAAACAGATAATGGAAACAGTTCAAGACTTGAAAACTGAAATGGAGACAAGGAAGAAAACACAGAGGGCCGGCTGTACATAGAAAATCTAGGTAAACGAATAGAAAATACAGAAACAAGTATAACCAACAGAATACAAGAGATTGAAGAAAGAATCTCAGATTCTGAAGATACCATAGAGAAAATAAACGCACTGATCAAAGAAAACAGCAAATCCAACAAACTCTCATCACAAAACATTCAGGAAATCTGGGACACAATAAAAAAGACCAAACCTAAGAATAATAGAAGTAGAAGAAGGAGAAGAAGTGCAGCTCAACGGTCCAGAAAATATATTTAATAAAATTATAGAAGAAAACTTTCCCAACCTAAAGAAAGATATACCTATGAAGAGTCAAGAGCATACAGAACACCGAATAGGCTGGATCAAAAAAAAAAATCCCCTCAACATATAATAATCAAAA
>NW_026067914.1:2592451-2600952 GCF_014885135.2 Alexandromys fortis | reverse complement strand
ACATTGGAGACTTAACAGCCCACCTGAAAGCTCTAGAAAAAAAAAAGAAGCAGACTCACCTAAGAGGAGTAGAAGACTGGAAATAATCAAACTGAGGGCTGAAATCAACAAAATAGAAACACAGAAAACAATCCAAAGAATCAATGAAACAAAAAGCTGATTCCTGGAGAAAATCAACAAGATTGATAAACCCCTATCCAAACTAATCAAACGGCAGAGAGAGAATATGTAAATTAATAAGATCAGAAATGAAAAGGGGGACATAACCACAGACACAGAGGAAATTCAGAGAATCATTAGATCTTACTACAAAAGCCTGTATGCCATAAAACTGGAAAATGCAAAATCAGACTAAGAGACCAGGTGAACATTTACATAAGACAGGATTTTAGAAAGGCTTTCAAGTTTCACAAGATCAATAACATATTTAGAACTGTATCAAGGGCCAAGTACAGTCTTGACCACATAGTAGGTTTTCAAGAATTATTTTCTGTGTAACAGAACAGCTGAGCATGGTAACTCATTATTGTTAACTGCAACACATGGTAGGCTAAGGCAAGACTGCTGACATGCCTGGGCTACAGAGACCCTGCTGAAAGAGAGGGGAAAGCTAAGACAAGGAAAGGAATGTCAAAAGGGAGAACACATGAAAGGAGGAAAGGAAAGAGGAAATAGGAATTAATTTAACTATTTCTGATAAAACAAGGTTGTTGTGGGGAAAGTAATCATGGCAGGGGTGAAAAGGTTAACCAGTATTTATATTTCTGCTCATACATTAATTCTACTAAGCACTGCATGTTTTACTCCTTCTGGTAGCCCCATGAAGCAAGCCAGTAAAAGCACAGGGATGTGGAAAGTGATGTATAAATAAGAAAGGTAACACAAGAGTGCACAAGGTAGCAAGACCTAAGAAAGCTTTAGAGTCTCCCAGTATCTCTAATGCTCAAGGCACCATGCAGAGCTCTACACATTCATGGGCTCCTTCTTACTAAATTATTAGTAAGATGTGTTTTTCAAGGGTTGGAGGCTGACCAGAATCCTAAAGCAATTTTCTAATTATATCTTCTTTTATCTCCTCAATCCATAGTTATTCAGAAACAGTAAATATTTTGGTTAATTACAGACCAAGCTTGTTTACAATGGCTTTAAAAAGGCAGGAAGAGTTAGATGCAAACGGAATGGTTCTAGTCAATTAAGACACTTCCCACCACACTGAAAACTTTCTCCTAAAAGCTGAAATTCACTTATTCATTTACCTGATCTCTCACCCTCAAATGACCAGAGTTGCACTATTTGCACCTTTTCAAATTTCCTGACAACTATTCCTTCTTTTTATTTCACCATTACATTTCAACTGTTGTACCTCATACATAAATGATGGCAGAAGTAACAAAATCTAGTCTTAATTTATCCCTATGGAAACAGCATGTTTGTATGTTTCCAATATTACCCATGATCCTGGGGACAAACTTAAATGACTAAAGGCATACTGCAGCTTCTCTGGAATCACCTTTACAAGGAGAGAGGCAAAACCATTCCTCCCACTGTGAAGACAATGATAAGCATAGATATGGAGGACTTCTTCAAAACATATCTCTAATAGATTCTGCGATCTAACAATTATTAATTTCAAAGACTTATATAATTTAGTAAAGAAATGATCTATCTCAATGATAGCACCATGGAAGACTTCTAATGTAGCTAAACTACATCAGGTATGGAAAGTCAGAACTTGCCAGATATACCTAGTTTATCTTTGGACAGAGAAGTAGAAAATTTATTATACTATTTTGCCAAAATCTGATACTAATTCCAAATATTTATCCTTTGTAATTTTGATATGTTTCTTCTGGTTATCAGCATTTAGAATGCGGAATAATCTTGCATACTGAAAGCGGTGTTTTTGCTCAAGCAACTCTAGCAGTAATAACCTTTGAATTCCGGGCACCTTATAAACAGTGATAGAAATGGGTCAGAAGCCCTACCATCACAACTGCAGGTAAATTAGTTTATTTGGATACAGTGTTTCTAAATACTTGATTGGGAGCTAAATTAAAAATAAATTACATAAATGCTGGTTCCATACATATGGAGTTTGTAAGTGGCCACACTTGCTTTCCAAGTAAAAGTTAAGAGACTGAAAATCCAATAATCCCACTGGGATTCCTAAAAGAAGTAAGGGCATAAGGCGAGTGGTCACCATGCACCCCCAAGACCAGAGACAGCTTCATGATTAGAGGGAGTCACACATCTTAACTGGGGTTTAAAAAACATCAACAAAAACAACTTATGATTTGAGAAGCAGTTCAAGTAGGAAAATATAAACTGTATTTGATTTATATAACTTAAGATTATATAAACAAAACTGAGTTTAAAAGAAAGAAGGGATATATGGGTAGGTTTAGTGGGAGAAAGGGAAAGGGGGAAAAGATACAATCTCAAAAAAAAAAATACCACAGAAGGCTGAAGAGATGACTCAGCAGGTAGGAGTACTTCAAGAGGTTCTGTCCAGTTCCCAAAACTCAATATGTTGGTTCACTGCTCTCTGTAACTCCAGTCCTACAGGATCCAACTTCCTCTTCTGGGCTCCACAGGCACCAGGTACACATATGGTGTACAGACATACATGGAGGTAAAACATCCATATACAAAAAAATAATATTTTTTTAAAAATACCACAGGAAGCCAGACTTGGCTGGCACATACCTGTTAATTATAGCACTTGGAAGATAGAGGAATGAGGACTGATTGCCATTCAGAGGTCAGTCTAAGTCACATAGTGGCTTCAAGGCCATCTTGAGTTACACACTAAGAAACAATCTAGAAAGAAAGCTTTATCAAAAACAAAACATCTCATCTCAAAAAAAACAAGCAAGTAACAAATAAGAACAAATACCTAAAAATATGTGTTGGTATCTTTAGCTCCTCAAAATTTTAATAAGTGCATATATTGCCATAAATAAATTCATAAAAAATTAAAATGCATCAAGCTCTGTTTCCTGGACTAGCTACTGGTTTCTGGTTTCATTGGTAGGTGGGACAATGAATGAAGATTCACCGATCTACATGCTGATGATAAGTAGTTAAGAACAAGAATTAAAGGATATTCTGATAGATAGATAGATAGATAGATAGATAGATAGATAGATAGACAGACAGACAGACAGACACCAGTGACTACTAGTCTCTATTTACAGTACACAGGAATGTACCACTCAAAATTGACTTTTTACAATCTGGCATTTATATAACAAAGAAAAAGAAAAAAAACTGGAAGATTCCTGGTCAGAACTGGAAATGTCAAAATATAACAATTTACAGTAGAAACAGAAACTAATCTTATGATTATGAGAGCTGCAGTGTGTACGTTAAAAGGGAACAATAAAAGTAATAATACGACTTCAAAGTGCATCAATGTTCTAAATTAAGAGCTAACAAAATATACAATATAATTGCCCCAACACAGAAAAAGTTTCACATTTTCAGAAATGTAATGGGCCTTATTTGCTTAAATTTGCCAAATGTATTTTTTTTTAATAGCAATCCTAGGAATACAAAAAGACCAAAATTTTTGCCTGTTTTCTACCCTCAGAATACCACATTCCTGGGCCTTTTGAGTTGGCTGAATTGGCAGCTGCCATGCAAGCATGAGGACCTTACTTGATCTCCAGTACTCATCCACATACAAGCCAGGTGTGGCAGATGTGCCTGTAATTCCAGAGTTTAAGGGCAGGAACCCACTAACCAGTTAGCCTAGGAGGACAGAGAAGAAACCTTGTCTCAAAATATAAGGAAGAAAGATACCCAATGTTCATCTTGGAAGTAACACACTTTGAAGTAGCAAAGACACTCATAGTAATATGTACATAAGCAACACACACACACATACGCCTAGCCTGTCTTTAACTCAGCCTCAAGTTAGTTACCTAACCTAAAAAACTAGAGCCAAGCCAGGCGGTGGTGGCGCATGCCTTTAATCCCAGCACTCGGGAGGCAGAGGCAGGCGGATCTCTGTGAGTTCGAGGCCAGCCTGGTGTACAAGAGCTAGTTCCAGGACAGGAACCAAAAAGCTAAGGAGAAACCCTGTCTCGGGGGCGGGGGGGGGGGGGGGGGACTAGAACCAAATCACTCATCTGAGGCAATCCTCCAACCATTTCCACATTTTTTTTCTGCTTTTACAAAATAAGTGGTGAATTTATTAGTGTTTCTAGCACAGATGTTTAAGGTAGAAAGAGTTGATGAATGGATGAAAAAATAATTGAGTCCTTTCTTAAATTCTGAATCCTTCTGTTCATATTGAAAGTAGAGTATAGTAACCTAAGTATCAAATAAATGTCTGTAAAAAGATTATCCCCAGGTATAGAGGCACAGGTAATCTCAGTACTTGTGGGATAAAGGTGTAGGTGTTTAAGATCATCCTTGGCTACAAAGTGAGTTCCAATCATCCTGGACTACATGAGACCCAGTTATAAAACAAACACAACCATTAGCAGAAAACTGATCCAAACCCACAAGGCACTTTTACTTTGTGTACAAGTAAATACTAAAAATTTACAAAGGCGAATTTTCAGGCTACAGAAATGGCTGTCATTCAAAGAAATGCTGGTAACACATTGGGTTTAATACTATTTTTTCTCATGAAAATATGAAAAAAAAATTTTTCGCTTAAGGAATACAATTACTGCATGTCCTGCTATCATTTGTGTCAAACTACTATACCTTTGTTAAAATTTATTTTTTTTTAAAAAAAAACTTTCTTTTCTCATTTTATCTACTAATCCCAGTTTCCGCTCCCTCTCCTTCCCCTCATCCACTCCTCAGAGAGGATAAGTCTTCCCATGGAGAGTCAACAAAGTCTAGTACGTTGCTTTGAGGCAGGACCAAGGCCCTCCCCACTATATTTAAACCTATTATATCTTACACTGATAATCATAAGGTAATTAGGCATCCACAGTCCTCTAATTAGGAACCCTTTATAATGAGAGAAAAATTATTTGCCTTTGAAATAACTCACAATTTAAATGAACCCCATGAAAGAATAGAACATCTGTGTCTAAAAGCAGAAACAATTAACTGTGATATACACCTGATAATGAGATTAATTCTACACCTAATAAAATTAATTTGAATTCCTTTAGAATCACTTAGGAGCTGTTTGCACAGTTTGCATATATACACCCACTTTCACAAAGCTGCAGTCAGAGCATGTGACTATCAAGTGGCGTCTATGAATGTAGGGAGGAGCATCACTCAGAAACTAGGAACAGACAGATACAAATACACCTCAGCTATACAATATACTTCATCTGAGTAGGGTTTGAAACCTGAAGAAAAGCTACCATGCTACATTCTACTATTTCCATGTATTCTTAGTTCCTAATTTATTCTCATTCTTATACTTCTATTATTTATTTTCTCGCAGATCTTCAGTCTCTTTGACTTTTTAAATCTCTTTTTAAAATTATTTCCTTTGAAACATTGCTCTATACTGCACTCCTCATACACAATGGAATGGCTTCTTTCCCTTCAGCTCTTAAACGTCACAACCCACTCTGTGCCCAGTCTGTTGCGGGGACTGTCATGTTCATCATGTCCCCAGTCCAAGGCAGTTCGCTTGCTTTCCCCCTTAGCTCTTCAAGACCTGACTTCACTGTGCTGGTGATGTGCTACTCACAGACATCTTTGCTGGAGTTTTTTCCACACCCATCTCTTCACGGCCCCAGTGTTCCTCTATTAAAGATTTGTATTTCCCTCCTCATGACCCATTTTCTCTAGCATAGTCTCAAGTTCTAGCCTCTGCCTTCAGAGTTCTCTTTCAACTGTCTCAACCAACTCTAGTAACAAGGCTAATTCTAACATGGAGGGGAACAATGACTCGAAACTGCAATTCTTAACTGTATCTTCAATTAAATAACTATATCCCAGATATGGAAGCTGAAGGGTGTCACCTTTAATTTAAAAAAAATCAACAACCCATAATCAAAATAATCCATCATAAAAGAAAAAAATAAAGCTTCCCAAAACTTCTTTCCTAATGTAATATGGCTAGTGGAAATGCTAGGCTTCACACGGTACTTACATCCATACACACAGTTTGTAAGTATCACAGACACACCTTACTGAACATATCTTAATCATCATTAAGTAAGTCTGTTATCATAACTGTGTCTTGTTTTCATAGTCTAAGTTTCAATAAATGCCTTGTAAATGTTTTCCTGTTTAGTATCCAGACAATAAACATTAATATACATCAAAGAAGACATAGGATGCTCAAAATCATCACAACAAAAATATATTGGCTATCTCAAGCCCCAAGCATTAAAAGGAAACATGTTAAATTATGCCTTTTCAAGACAATCTTAAGTTAGTAGAAAAAAAAAGTGTAACTTAAAATTAATTTATATACTATGAACGCAAGTTGGTTCCTATTTCAAAATTATTGTTTTTCTTTCCCCACATCTCACTTAGATATTCTTAACAACTTCATGGTATTTATAATAAAAAAAATCTAAAATTTTAACAATCCAAAGCTTTGGGCTATTACAAATAAAATCAATATAATCCATTTTTAGGTATATCTTCCAAGAATAAGAAGTTAGAACATGATATATACTGTGTGGTGGTTTAAATTAAACGGCTCATATAATCTTAAGCATTTAAATACTTAGTTCCTAGTTGGTAGCATTATATGAACAGTCTTAGGAGGTATGGCCTTGCTGAGAAAGTATATCCCCCTGGGGCAGCTATGAGTTCACAAAAGCAGCCTGAATTCTCAGGTGGCTTTCTCCCACACTCCCTATCCTGACTGTGCTGGACTCTTATCCCTCTGGAACCATAAGCTCCAATAGTTCCTTCCTTCTCTAAGTAGCCTTGGTCATGGCGTTTTATCACAGCAATAGAAAAGTAACTAAGAAAGACTGCTAACATTTCTACATGTATATGTTCTGACAGTGCTTTTGACACACATTTTCCCCATATTTACTGTTGGCTGTAATCTCTTATCTGAATTTTAGTGATTAGACAAGTTTAAAAATTCATTTATTATTTTAAAATGTATTTATCAGAGTATCCAAAATAGTATTAGGGACAGTCTTGCTTATTCACAAAGTATAATTTTCTGTTTGAGGTAAAACATGAAACTAGATACACTACTGGAAATCAACATTAATAATAAAATTCCAGTCAGGCTCAAAACCAGCGAGTTTAAGTCGGGTCAGGTTTTATCAGGTTATTGATTAAGAAAAAACAATAATTTTCAGAGATCTGGGGTTTCCAAGGTTGTAAAGTGATCAAGAGCCTATATAATTAATATTACCACATTATAAATCTAGAACTTTTTCTAATGTGAAAGTACATAAATAAAAGATGTAAAACAAATGACAAGGATTTCCCTCAAACTCTGCATGAACCATTCAAATAGCTCTACTCCAAGTACAGCAATACACAATGGGTGTAGGACAGGTCGGCAGTGGGCAGCAGTGATGCAAGCAGGATTGCCAAGAGCAAAAAAAAAAAAAAATTACTCTAGAGTTCTATTCAGAATAAAAAAAATTAAGATTATAAAAACAGTAACTTCAACAACTTCTACTTGGCTTAATTGACCATATTTCCAAGGCTAATTTCAACATCTAGAAAGCACCTAGCAGCAGCAACATAGCAAGAGGGATCATGTGACTAGAACCAGACTTTACAGGTGCGTGGGTGTGTGTGTGTGTGTGTGTGTGTGTGTGTGTGTGTGTGTGTGTGTGTGTACAGAGCAGGGAAGGAGACCAAGACAGCCAGCCAATGCCCTTCATGCTGCTTTGTCAGGCTAATCTAATTAGTCTTTCAAAAATTACTTTTATAAAAAATTATACGCAACTAACTGAATCTTGAGTACGGTCAGCACTATCTTAAAATCTCAATCAGAATCTGGCAGAATACTCTGTGGTATTCTATACAGTAACCACCTGAATAAATGAACAAGTGAATAAATGAATGTAGCATTTCTACCTACTATAGAAAAGTCTCACTGAAACTGATGTTGTTTTGGGTATTCCTTGATCACTTGAAATATTAAAACATGAGGGTTTACAAATCCAGAGCTTTAAACCAAGTCCATTTTGGTTTGTTTGAAAGACAATTAATAAGTCTCAAATGATTCTAACTGAAAAATCTTGCCTGTGTTGTGATCAAAATGAAAGGATTAATTCTTTCAATTGGTATTGATTTAGTGCTATGTGTTATCCAGAGACTGTTCTGCTGTGGAGTATATTTTAATTAGACAAAGATGTGTTATACTTGCTTATGCTGTAGAATATTACTTTAACTGTGTAAAAGTGTGTTACTTTTGTTTACACTGCATTTGTTTAATTACATAAAGATGTGTTATATTTGTATCACCTTGCCTACCAAAGGCACCTGACTGGTCTAATAAGAAGCTTGGACTTCCCACAGGGCAGGGAACCCTGATTGCTCTTTGAGCTGACGAGGGAGGGGGACTTGATTGGGGGAGGGGGGGG
>NW_026067914.1:2573390-2589574 GCF_014885135.2 Alexandromys fortis | reverse complement strand
GCAAGAGACTTGAACCTAGAGTGGCTCCCAGGAGCCCAAGGCGATGTCCCCAGTTAGTCCCTTGGGAAGCGGAGGATAGGGAACCTGAAATGACCCTATCCCATAGCAATACTGACGAATATCTTTCATATCACCATAGAACCTTCATCTGGTGATGGATGGAGATAGAGACAGAGACCCACACTGGAGCACTGGACTGAATCCAACCAAAATTTAAAGAAAGTGTATTTAAATAAATACCCTTTAGAAACCTTCAAAAGCAGTTTTTGAAAATTTATTTATTTGGTGGTGGCAGAGGGGGAACCCAGACCTACAACCCCAGCCAAAACAGAATCTTTAAAGGGTCTGACAGCAGCAACATCACTGGATGACATACCTGCCCTCCACTGGCTCTACACAGAAGGAAGCATCTACTTTAAAGTATGTGAATTAAAATATCGTAGTACTTGAAAAGTCTCCCACACTTTTTTTCCCCCTAGACAGGGTTTCTCTGTAGCTTTGGAGCCTGTCCTGGAACTAGCTCTTGTAGACCAGGCTGGCTACGCAAGCACAGAGATCCGCCTGCCTCTGCCTCCCAAGTGCTAGGATTAAAGGCGTGTGCCACCACCACCTGGTTCAACTTTGTTGATGTCTTATTAATTGAAATATTGTTTTGGACCAAGTTCTGATTATGCTGGACATTATTAAGCTCCAAACAGTCACTGACAGCAGCTAAGGGGAATGTACCAGCCACACACCAGACAGACAGTACCATTATCTTAAACAAGACACTGCTGGTTAAAAATAGATTTACTGCACTGTGTCGTTCATAACAGCATCTATCACTTAAAATTCATCTCTAAAAACAATTGCCCTTTAACACTAATAATCTATACTGCATTTACAGTTGTTCAATATACTGCAGACTCACAAACAGCAAGGATCTTTCAGGGTTACTGTTTCCACCAATAGGGAAGTCCAGGCATAAACATTTGAAACTGCAGGGTAGCACATGCCTTTAATCCCAGAACTGGGGAAGCAGATCTCTGAGTTCAAGGCCAGCCTGGTCTTCTGACCAAGTTCCAGAACAGGGAGGCTACAGAGAAACTCTGTCTTGGGAAAAAGAGAGGGAAGGAGGGAGGGAGAGAAGGAGAAAGGAAGGAGAGAAAGGAAGGGAGAAGAAAGCAAGGAAGGCCTGCAGGCTGGTAGGCAGGCAGACATAGTCAAACTATCAGCATTTAGAATTCTATGCATTCAACTGGAAACTTAACTAAAGTGTAGTTCAATTTGCACACTTAACCTACTGCTTTTGCATAATGAAATGAATAAAATTTTCTTCATTCTAGAAGACTACATTAACCATGCCTTGCCATGTTTAATCAGTTATCTATGAAATACTTGGTTCTACCTTGGGGGACAGGTAAGCTAGCCAGCGAAATCTTCACCACTAACTTTCACATAACCAACTTGAGGGGAATAAAGAATGGTTAGGAAGACTAATTAAAAAGGACTTAACAGTTTAAATTTATTGTAAATCAGTGACGATAAATATTATCAAATGTCACTATGGAAAAATGCAATGTCTCTACGGAATATTCTATTGGTGACATCAGAAAAATGAAAACTAGCAAAAGAGAAACAGAAACCAATGAAAGACATAAGAGAATAAATGAATAGAATATAAAATGTTGTTAATCACCAGGCTTGATTCACCTACAATCTCAGCCCTTGGATGACCACAAGTCTAAAGCCAGCACAGGCTACAGGGTGAAACTGTCTTGAAAAGCCAATGTGGACAGTGGGTAAGGGCAATCTGATATTAATTTATGACTTCCTAGAATGAACAAGACAAGAAAGACAACTAGGATGGTCCCTTTGCAATCTTAAGAAAGAGAATCAATGTTTAATCATGTATAAGCTTTTAAGGAAAAGCATCTTTAGAAATAATTTAAAAAGTGGAAATAATAAAAAATAGCAAAAAGTAGGTAATTGCTGTGGGAACTCCTTTAACCAATAACACAGTAATTCCAAACTCCTCTGTGTTGTTTTCAAGCACAGGGAAAAAAAAAAATGGGTTCCTCTGTGGAACTGTTGACATTCCAGAGCACAGTCACCAATTTTACTCCAAACACTAAGAAGACCTGGATTCTGTGCAGCACGATTGTTTTAAGAAAGTAACATTAAAGAACTACAGAAACCTAGCCAGGTGGTGGTGGTGGCACACACCTTTAATCCCAGCACTCAAGAAGCAGAGGCAGGTGGATCTCTGTGAATTCAGGGTCAGTGTGATCCACAGAGCAAGTTCCAGGAAAGCTAGGGCTGTTACACGGAGAAATTCCATCTCCCCCACAGGTGAGGAACACTAACTACAGGACTCCTTGATGTACTACCAACATTGGTCTCTTTCCTTTAAAGAATATCATGCAGGAGTCTCTTCTTCACATGCATGACTTTCAGAGTCTTCCTTTAAAGAAAAAAAATGGGGTGGAGATGGCACAGATAATAAAATGATCCTATTTCTTATTTCTTTTTCCCCTCTTTCTTTAGGTAACACACACCCAAACTTTAAATTAGTAGTAATTATAGGAATTACATGGCATAGAATAGTATGGCTTGTAACTAAAATCCAATTTGGCCTTAAACTTGTTAAATAGCTGAGACTAGCTTTGAACTTAATCCTCCTGCCCTGCTTCCCAAGTGCTGGGACTGTAGACATAACTCTGACTTTGATTTGGTAGGAGTGGAATGCAAAATCTACATGTTGAAAAATCATTCTCGTATGTCTAAGTAGACAAACAATGGTCTAGCATGGTATACAATATCCTCTCTTCTACCAAACACAGCACTGGGTCAGCTACATCAGAGGTTACTAGAAAAAGTGTTCAGGAAAGTGCCGTGTTTTCTTTTCCAATAAGCAGATCTGACTGCCTCAAAGCCACACTTGGTGACTTACTGCTCTGGATCAAAGGAAAGGGCCCTGGGATGAGTTGAGACAAGGAGACAATGATCTTGTGTCCAAGCAGGCAGGAATGAAGTGGAGAACACAGCAAGGGCAAAGGTCAAGGAGGAAGCAAGACACAAGAATACTGTGAAGCTCCACCCGTGGAAATGACTGCTTACAAGTCTAGGTTTGCTTCTCGTCTTCTGTCATAGGACACCTCCTGCCCTGTTCATCATCCTGAGTCTTCTTCCCTCCAGTGATCTCCCAGCTCAGTCAGTGATAAGTCTTTCCCTTCAAGTATGAGGGTCTGTATGATCTTACAGCTTTCATTGTTTGGGGGAAGGGAAACCTCTGGAAAATCTATGCATGGTTTTTAACAAGCTGTTTTTCTAGTGCCATTCGTATACTCATTGATCTTGCCTCATCAGATCCCTTCATGAAGCATTAAATTGCTCTCTGTGAATTTTTTCTCCTATATACTGTCAATTATTCCCAATGCTCTTCATGGGTTACAGCCATGAAACTGAAGATACTTAGGAGGTGTAATAGAACACTAATGTTTATTCAGGAATTCACAGGTTAAATTTTCATCTTGCTAAAGATTTATTTTATGTGTTTTGTCTGCATGTATGTACATGCACTGTGTGTGCACGCCTGGTGCCTGCAGAGGCCAGAAAATGGTGTCACATCTCCTGGAACTGGAATTAAAGAGGTTGTGAGCTGCTGTGAGTGTGAGGAACTGAGCCTGAGTCCTCTGCAAGAGCAGCCAGTGTTTTTAACCACTGAGCCAGCTCTCCATCTTCCTTGTTTTGCAATTCCTTTTCTGTGTTTCACTTTTAAGATGTAAGTTCCCTCTCATCAGTTCTTAATGGTTTCAGTATTTAACCTACATATTACAACTAGATGGCATTGTATAAGTAATGTACACCTTAGAAGACTGGAAAGAAATTAATATGTATGAACATGTGCCTCCTGTCAATAAAATATGTAAGTAAGCTTTAAAAACAAAAAGACGGGGGAGGGGGGTAAGGTGCACATCTTTGATCCTAGCACTCAGGAGGCAGAGGCAAGGGGATTACCTGATTTACAAATCCAGTTCCAGAGCAGTCAGGGTTACCTGGTTTGAGAAACCCTGTCTCAAAAACAGCAAAACAAAGAAACAAAATGACTGTGCATGGAGCTCAGTAGTAGAATGCCTACTGTGTACAAGGCCCTGGGTTCAAGTCCCAATACCACAAGAACTAAATAAACAATAGGTTCATAGATAAAACATACCTTATCCCAATTCAGGCATATGCCAATAATACCCCCATTACACATTTCATGGCAATATATGCATGTGTTTACAACATAAAAGTGCACACCTGTACACCAACACTTAGGAGACTGTTAGCTCCTGTCTCAAAAATAAATAAATACTTTTCCTCTGCGGCACTTTTATAATATAAAAACAATTACTGATGTATGGTGAAAAATCCTCAATAATCAAACACAGAATTAAAAAATACAATTATGAATAAAAACAACTGTCACTTTTTTTAACCCAGGCTCTCAATATCTTTTTTTGTTTTCTTCTGAAAATCCAAAAGGTTTTTTCTTTTTTCAAGTAATTTCTCTCTTTTGGCTAGGGAGAAAACAAAGCTGAAACAGTTAACACCATAAGAGGGGAATAAAGCATATACATTAACAACCATTTCAGTGCTAATGTACTCTTAAATTTAACTAATCAAAAATAACTAAAATTGTATATAAGAATTTCATATAACATATGAAACTTAAGCATGAACACTACCTAACTTCCTTCAGCAGCCTGGGCCTTTTAAGAACATCACCAGTAACAGTCTAGTAAGGAAACCTCCTGCCATTCATTCTAAGCAAACAGCCTATCCAACAGCTCCAGTGTTCAGCCCCTCCATCACCACCAAGTTAAGCCACTATCACAGGAGACAAATATGATTTAAAAGAACAAACCCACTTCTTACAACACATATGTGGAATAATAAGTGTCACAATATTCTATTGTTCCCTGGCCACACACAGAAACTACAATGCAGCTCGAGGTTGGAGGTCATATCACGCAAAATGTTCTCTCCATACAATTCTGACTTTCTCTCCCCTTTCCAATAGCAGGAGGCAGGGGTGGGGATGGCACAATGTTAGGGAGGGCATCAGAAGATTACAAATGGAAAAAAAAAACAGGGCAATTAAAAGTTTTAATACACCAGGGATAGACCAAGCACGAAAATAATTAGGACTACTATTTCAAGATGTGACTTTTCTAGATCTATGTAACTGCGGAAAAAGTATATATATACATGCCCAATTTAAAGCAGTTAAATATCCCTTTCTCTGGCAAACTGCTCCTTTTTAAGTAACTAAGTTACTTGGCAATCTCCTTTGTTTACAGTTCCTGTGCCTCTTCACTCTCTAGTCATTATGAGAAACACATGAAATTATACTGGATTCGGAGCAAGATTACTAAAATCTCTGCAACAAGTCTTGTTTTGATACCCTAGTACAGCAGTCATTTCACCAAATATTATTTACTATTTGATAGGGCTAAGCAGGGTCTCTGGGATTGACATGAAACATTATGATTTTAAGATGTCTCTTGCATACTTATTTATTTATGTGTGTTGGGAGTGTGTGTTCATGTGCATGCTACAGCACATGTGTGGTGACCAAAGAAGAAAATACTGGAGTCAGTCTTCTTGTCTTTCATGTGGGTTCCAAAGATGGAATTCAGGCATGTCAGCAAGTCAAGTGCCTTCATCCATTGAGTGATCTGGCCAGCCTTCAGGATATTAATTTCAAATCATCCACCTCATTGTTAGGTGATATGCTTAAATTCTGAGATAGAAAACAATCATTTCAGTGTAGGAAATAACGAAAGTACAGCTACCCCACTTTAGTCTCTTATTTCCAGGTTGCATCTCTTTAGAATTAAGTTTGCTAAACTTACAGAGCCCCTTGAACTTGCACAATATCCTCTGTGAATAACATATTAATGAAGAGGAGGCCAATAAGCACTACAGTAATGGGAGAAAAATCATTTATGAGTTAGCTTGGAATGGGAGCAATTATATACTCATCGTCACAAGTATACAATTATTTCACAGCATGCTTCAAATCTCTCAATCCAATTCAGCATTACTTTCAAAGGCTAAATAAGCCCAAGCTTAACATATAATCAGTCTTCAACATTTAAGGAGGAAAACATTTGTTACTAACTTCCCCCAGTACTATCTTAAATATTGAATGACTTGCTAGTAAAATTCTACTTTTCAGCCAGGTGTGATGGAGGCATGCCTTTAATCCTAGCACTCAGGAGGCAGGTGATCTCTGTGAGTTTAAGGCCAGCCTGTCTACAACTCCAGGACAACCAGAGCTGTTATACAGACAAAAACTCTATCTCAAAAATCAAAACAAAAGAAGATTTTAGTTCTCAAATTTGCTTTGATTTTAAAAATTGCCTCAAGCCTGCAGTAGTGGCACAAGCTGACATTAAGAAAACCACTAACCATCCAAATTCTTCAGTATATTGGAGTAAAAACTGGAAGCCATTTAAGGTAAGTCTTTAAAACCCAAGTCCATTTGATACTTCTTAAAGTATCTGTTACTATATTCGTCTGGCTCGGTAAACAGGGTACACTTAAGGTATCAGCATATCCCCTCTGTTCTGTCAACTTCATCATTACTAGGTGCCCGGCACGGTGCATGAGTCCAGACGTTAGACTCACAGGAACATGAAGTATGCACTTATGTTTGGCTTCCTTGGTGACCCATTACACTGAACATATGCTATTTTTAGCTGTCACACATAAATATTTCCTATCATCTACATAATCCCTATATGCCATTCAGTGTACAGATACAACTTTCAGGGGGCAGGTCAGTTTAACCTGGCTGCACTAACAAAAAAAGTACAATAATATCAAAACACTGGATGATTCAAAAAGCTTAGCAGTTATCTTCCGATCATCTATATATTTGTTACCTAATAAACATTTTAATCTGTTTGCTTTCCTCCACTATTCTGAGAGTATTTGCTCAGGAAATATAAATTGTGCCCCCCCCCAGGAAAAACCTACTAGAGGGGAAAAGAAGAACATGCAATCTTCCCAAACTACACATAAAAATAAATATTAAGAATATAGATTTAGCACTCTCAATCATCATTGTTTTAAGTGCAGGTAAGAGCAGACCATAATTAGATGGGACAGAGACACAGGCATGCAAAGCATCCACTTACCCATTGTGCTATTCACAGCACAATTTCCTAGAGCTTGGGACCTGGGAGGCAGGGAGCAAGTCATAGCAGTGGGTCACTTGACTGTAAGGTACATTTAAAGGGCTACGGAACACCACCACTCCAATATGCATTCACTACGATTTATGGGAATATATCTCACCACGACTTTAACAAGGTTCTGAGTGCCTTCTTCTTAACCTTTCAACAGCTGATAGTGATTGGTGCTGTATGCAAAAAGTATTATGCATTGCAGATGTAAGGTAACTGAAACCCAGAGGTTAAACAGCCGGCCAAAACCAGTCTCACATTCAGAGTAGAACTAAATTTTACAGATTCTACCTTCAGTTTTCAGCCCCTTCAAATGAAAAACTCACAGATTATAACCTTCCTATTACCTCATGGCCTCTTCTTAAGGCTCCTATCCATGATATGCAGTCTTACCACATTGTCTTGGAATGCTCGAATCTTTAACTCTCCATTTAAGAGATGAGGAAACAGTTCAGTAGTGACATGTTTAGCATGTGTAAGCTCCTATACTTAATCCTAATGTACACTTTCTGTGTGTGCATGTGCGTTCGTGTGTTTCCATTCTCCCAACACCTTATACAAAAAGTAATCAAATCATAAACTCAGAGTAACAACCACTAGACACACACTCCAGCATTTGGTAGCTGGATCAACCACATGAAAGTTAAAACCCAACTGATCTCATAACTGTCCCTTTCAGAAAGATGTTTCTATTTTATAGCACTATCGATTTGGTTGCCCCAAAGGACTGCAAACTTCAAAGCATTATTTTTCTCTATTCTCTTTAACAATATACTATTCTTTTTGCTCATTTCCTTCTCCATTCTTTCACTTCAGGGAACAAGGTCAAGGATAAAGTTCTTGGCTAGCATGTGTGCAAGATCCTTCAGTTCTATCCCTTAACCTTAAAGAATTAGGATTTTTATTGATAAAGTATTGGGAGTGCATTCCTATGTAAAGGAATCTACGTAAGTAAATATAAAATTGCATGCCACACTTAAGGAACAGCATTCCTCTCTGACTCAGCAAGTATTCTCAAATAGGGGCACAGTTTAAAAGAAGAAAGAACAGGAATGGAGGGAGAGTCGATGCTTTAGACCAGTAAACTAACCCTTTATTTCCTATGAGAAGAGTTCTGTGTATGAAGAAATGTGTACACACACAAGCTGTACAAATAGGCAGATATATCGACCACAACAGCTGTAGTAGCACATAAGACAATACATAAATTATAAAGGGTCTTGGAAGCCAAGCTAAGGAACTTGGAGTTTATTCTGTATGCCAAAGTAGATCTTGTTTGGCTGTTGTTTGAGTGGATGACAAAATCAAATCTGGATTTACAAGAAAATGATTCTGGTTGTAGTACAGCGGGGCGGGGGGGGGGGGGGGGGGAGGTAAAACCAGAAATAAGGTCTTCTTGTTATTCACTAGGGAACAGACTATCAAATAGGTATCAAAGGCAACCTGAAGCAGTTTGTCAACAGGATTGAATGGTCTACAGTTTCAAAAACTGAAAATAATGGTTCTGACAAGTCAGAAAGTAGATACACTTTCAGGTACAAAGTTTTAGACATTCTAACTTTAAAATGATTATTAGAGACATGGCACTCACTGGCCCTATGACACTGGTTGAAGTCTCATTGCTTTAGAATTTCAAAGCTTTTATTCTTTTGATTAGGATGAACATAGCAAACAGTTGGTAAAAACTGAGATAAGTTAGTACAACATTTTCACTACAGTAGGATGTAGAACTTCAGATGCCAGTGAGTTTTACTAAAGGATATTCACATCCATTAAGAAAGCATTATCAATAGGGGGAGAGCCAATGTAGTGAAGACACTGTAGAATGAAACTATCCCATCTACAGTCTTCAACAAAGTAACTTTTCCAATCTTCATCCCTTTCTATCTTCAGCCTTGGCCCATGCCCACTCTAGTAGGCTACCCATATGAAGGTAGAGCAAATGTTTGCTAAGCATATGGAAACTGAATTGACAAGACGGAAGAAAAAAAAAGTAAAGGAAAATAGTTCCCCACAGCCTCCTGAAGGAACTCTGATCAGGAGTATAGCTACTCCTGGAAAGAAACAGATGCTATGCAGTTTGACTCTAGGCAAGAAGTAAGTCTGAGTGATTAGGTCTGTCAGGTGTCACCTTCTTCATAAAGAAATGAAAGTAGCTGGCTGTGCTAGCACATGTTGTCATCCCACACTGACGCCAAAGCAGGTCTACTTCAAGTTCAAAGCCAGCCTGGACCACACATTCAAAATCAGGCCAGCTAGGGATAAACAGCAAGACTGCTTCCAAAATGGGGGGAGAGGGAGTTTTAACAAGGTCAGAATCAGTTTTCAATGGGAAAAAGCAAATCAGTTGACTTCCTCACTCTAATACATCTTTGTTTCCATTTCTGTAGCTAAACGTTGATCTACTCCTTTAGCATTTCTCAGATTGTATTAGCTCCTCTATCTACTGACTTTCCCTTTCCAAAAGTGTGGGTTATTCTCCACAGTCCACATTTCCTTCCGCGCTGTCACTGTTTTTAAGAGAAGTTTATTCCTTTAGAAGGCTTCTCTGGTCACCAATCCACCAGATAGTCACATTCTCTTCTGACTGCTGTGGCACTCACTCTGTTCCTTACACAGTCTGTACTTATTGTTCCTTACCACAATCACTTCTTTATGTCAGCCCCAATAAACTCTTTAAAAGGAACAACATCCTTCTCGTTCCTACTCCTCCAGCATTTAATTCAGTTTCTGATACATAAGAGATTTCTGTCAATGTTTGTTTGTTTTAACTCGTGAGCAATTAAAAAAATGAGTAACCTCCCAACTAAGGGAAATTAGAAAACAAAAATGTTCAAATTCACACTATTTCAGATAGCCTTCCTGCTCTTCTAAATACTAAACAGCAAGCTGGACCGACCATCAGCATTTCATTCTTCTAATGGAAAAATAAAGGGATTTAAATTTTCAAAATACGTAAAACTCAGTAGTTTTAACAAATTAATTTTAATAATAACTGATACAGAAGTGTCCATTTTCTGGGAATACATTTTTAACACTATACTAACAGGGGCTTACTCTCATACAACACTGTCTTTTCAAGTCTGAGTCGGTACCAGAAGAGGGGGAATAGGAGGAGGAGGAGGAGTAGAAGGAAGAGGAGGAGGAGGAGGAGGAGGAGGAGGAGGAGGAGGAGGAGAAGGAGAAGAAGAAGAAGAAGAAGAAGAAGAAGAAGAAGAAGAAGAAGAAGAANAGGAGGAGAAGGAGAAGAAGAAGAAGAAGAAGAAGAAGAAGAAGAAGAAGAAGAAGAAGAAGAAGAAGAAGAAGAAGAAGAAGAAGAAGAAGAAGGCGGCAGCTATGCTTGCTGTAGACGTAGGTTAAATGAAACATTTGGGTGTTTGCATTTGTTTTTAAAAAATACATTTTGATGCAAAATATAGGAAGTATTTAACGATATCAGTAGCAAATTTTGGGACTTTCACAAATTAAGTAGAATAGGTTTCTGAACAAAACTGAATGCAAGAATTACTCATAACTTTAAGACTAACTAAATGAGTTCCTAGGTCAGAATTAGTCCATCGATAATTTTTAATAGAGGTATTCTGTCTGAACCATAGCAATAATAGCAGTACCCAAGCCAAACTCTTCTGGACCTCAGGAGAATCATACATAATACAAGCCACTCATTGTCACTAAAAACATTTCTATGGGAGGAGGATAACAAAATATATAGCACATTCCTATCCAAACAACTAAAATGAGAAGATTAATTTAAAAAAGTGTCTAAGGCTCACAAAATACAATGTCATGTCATACCTAATCCTAAGTACATACAACAAACTGAACTTTAGGTAAACTTAGTTGGTAACTTTTTTTTTTTTTTTTTGAGACAGGTCTCACGTAGCCCAGGCTGGCATCCAATTCACAATGCTCTCTACACCTCCTAAATGCTGATACTAACAACATGGACCACCTTACTTGACTTGTGATCTCTTTTGAAATGAAAAATTTATTTTTCAGAAACACATTATCATCAAATACTCTACTTCAAATACACCCAACTAATAAAGCAGACTATCTCAAAAAGGAATTCTCTGATTCCTGAATGAATTTATGATAGTGAGAACAATTTGGGGCTTGGGAAATAGTTGTGTCAGAGCTTGCTGCAAGCATAGGGAATTCAGTACCCAGAACCCCTGTAAGTAAATAAATAAATAAATAAATAGGCGCTCCTGAAATGCAGCACCTAGGCTGTCCTCAGCTTCCACACAGACATGCACCCATGCGCCTCTCTATCTGCTCATGTACATGCAAACACACAATCACCTGCCAAGCTTTTTTAAAACTATGATTTAAAGAATCCCAATTTCACGATGCAGGGAAGCAACTAACACTAAAGATTACTCATAAACTACAAGATTCAATGCTGAGTAACTAAGAACCACCTTCATTGACCTTTTACAGTCTTACACTCTAAAGCTACTTTTTTCGCCCAGTTGGAGAAACCAGGAGGGAAGCAAGGTCAATTAACTTGTCCCCAAACCCTCACTATTGCTGCCCCTGAGATTACAATCCAGAATTACCTGACTTTACAAGAGCGCTCTTAACTACACGTGGAAGTCTCCTTCAGGGATTACTATGATCATAACCTCTCTGTATGATGAACATGGCTGTCCACCTACACAATGAACTTCTCAAAACAATTAGAATAAGAGCAAATACTGCCGTAGCACTAAGCAAAACAAAAATTTTGTGGCTCAAACTTTATCATTTTCCGTATTGTAAGCTGATCCACAAGCAGCTGTCATTCAGCTGCAACTGGGACTGCCTCACTGGTCTCAAATTATTACCAAACTTTAATCCTTCATGAACTTTCTTCGTGTGTGTGATCCACAAGCCTTTGAACAATGAAACATTCATCAAAATAACACTTTCTCTAGTCAACAGTTTCACAATATAACGAACTAACTCTTTTTTGGATAAACTTCCTTATGATTTAGGATTATAATTCCCATGTACCTTCTCTCTCTCGGTTGTGTACAGCTTTTGGGATCAGCTTCAACTGGCTGTGTATACTTATTTAGGACTCGAGTACATTTTATCAGGGCAAGTGAAAACCATTTTCTGAGCATTTTACATAATTCTAGAAACAGTTCTATTACATAGGTGTTCACTAAATTCTCCAAGAACTGATTATTTTTAATAATACACAAAGATCTGCCTTCCTGACTTCAAACTGAAATGAGGCAGGTCTCAAATAAGCTTTTCTACACACCCAAATTCTGACACCAACCACACAAAGGAGTTTAACAAAATCAACATACTCTACAATTACAATGTATTTCCAACACCACATCCAAGCAGGTTTTTACTGGAGAGACTAGGATCAGGTTTACTCAAGTGCTCTTTTATCTCAATTGCTTGAATACAAATTAAATCACTGACCTACTACATAGTTAGAAAAGTGCAATGCTAAATCTCAGGTCGGTATTATGATCCTCATCAGAATGCTTGCTGGAAAATCTACTTTGTATAAACTTTTATGTCTACGTAATGTTAAGTTTACAAATTTGCAAAAAAAAATCAACAGTCTGATCTTTTTCTATACCGATTCTCAGACCGAGTCACTGGGGAAAAAAAGTTCCAAATCACTGATGTAATTAGGTGCCATTTCCAGGATATACATACCACTGCACTGCATGTTATTAAAGTTTCTGCCTTTGAAAGGGCTTGTTTACTCAAAACCTAACTTCCTGAACTATCGGAACCAAATACTAACAAATATGTACTCATGTAACTGAATCAAAACTGGTTGCTCAGTCTACACAGAAAGTCTTAAATCAAAACTACGAACGCATTACGCTGTCAATACCCCACAACCACCAACTACTTTATTGAGTATAATACAGGGTAAAACAACAGCAAACTTCTGTCACGTAGAATGTTTACGTCTTTTTTTTTTTAACTTCCTGAAGCGTTTCACAGATCTCAAAAACTGAATCTGTTCAGCAGAACTAGTTACACCCTAAGCTACGGCGCTGCGGAATATGACCACCGAACTCTGTAAACCAAATCCTGTTTATGGAGGAAGAGAAAAGAATCTACCGTGTGACTACTAATGCTTCAGGCTGATATTGCGGAGTAAACACCGGTCTGGTGGCCGGTGACCAAAGAAAGAAACGCCGATCGTTAGGCGGATACAGTTCTTAAAGCTCTAACCCGCAGTGAAGGTGTAAACAAACCCAGCCCCACTGCTGCAGAAGGTACACAATGAACCTGCAGCAGAGTGAGGGGGCGGTCTCTAGCTAACTCCAGACCCGGCGGGCCCGGGAAAGGGAAGCAGCAGGGAGACGCGGCAGAAACCAGACACTTAGCCCTAATCACCGGCTCTCGATTTCACCTCCGAGTTATCAAAGCCGCGGGTCCCTGGAGGAGCGCGCGCGGACAGGGCAAAGCCCACAACGCAGTCAGCGAGAACCCAGCAGGTCCAGCATCTGCTCCGGGGGACGGGGAGGGCAGGATGTGGTCGCTCTTCCCTCAAACATCCTCCAGTAACCTAAATAACAACGTCTACCCCCCCCACCCGCCTCCTCCCAGGCCGCCCCCGGGATCGGGGGCCCGGGAGCGGTGATGGGAGAAGAAATGTTCCAGCGGGCGAGCGAGGGGGGTGGTAGTCCGGAGCGCCCCGGGGTCGCTGGCTGCACCGAGCCCGCCCCGAGCTCCTGCGCTCCCGCAGCCGCCCGAGGCCCGGAGGGGCTCAGCCGAGGGAAGCGGGCGCGGGGCAGGGGGATGGGCGCGGGCTCGGCCCCTCGCTGCCCCCGGCGCCGCGAGTGGCTCGCTGGCCGGCCCACCCTAGCCTCGGGGCCCCGGGCCCCGGCCCATGCTCCCGCGCCTCCCCGCCGGCGCCCCGCATTACCTCGGGTCAGATCCAGCGGGACGTTCTCCTCGCCGCTGTCATTCCGCCCTGTGCGAAACAGACACACAAGCCCCGGTTAGGAAGCATCGCAGGCCGCCGGCGGCCAGCGCCCAAGCTCGTCTCCCCCACCCCAGGGCCCGGGGCAGGTTGAGCACCGCGGTGGCGGGCACCGAGCGCGCGGGGTAGCGAGGGCGGCGGCGGGCTTTACCTCGTATTCGGAGGTTCTTCAGCGAGCGGCCGCGGCCGATCGCCGCCATATTGACGGGTTTCAGTCACAACACCGGAAACCTCGCCCAATCGCGCGAGAACCCCTTCCCCTCCCCGCGCGCCGCTCCCGCCCCCCCCCCCCGCACCGCGGCGGCGCCCCCGCCCCTCGGCACGGAGAGTCGTCCGCGGGCGTGGAGCAACGCGGCGCGGAGCCGGGGTGGGATGCGGCACCCGGGGCGCGGAGATGGGCCGGGCGTCCGAGCGCAGGCGTGGTGGGAGGCGCCTTTCCCACGGGGGATTCCCATTGATGTGGAGCGGAGTCCGCGCGCTGGCTCGGCCGTGGGCCGGGACGCGGGCCGCTGGCCACCTGCTGAACCGCCCTGCTCGCTCGCACTCCCCGCGTGGCTTTAAAGCCCGCTTCCTTACTCATCGGCAGCAGTTATTTTTATTTAAAAAAGAAAAAAGGGAAGAAAGGGGCGGGGAGGGTGATGGAGGGAAGCGCTGCGCACTGTTAGGAAGGTCGCTTTGATCCTTTCCCAGAACCGCGGTGCTCCAAGTGAACACGTAACGAAGTTTGTTTGCCACCCACGCTCTGACCATTGAGCTAAGCGGCTCTGCGCTTGATCTTAGGCGAAGCCGCTCTCGGGCCCCCAGGCTTTTCCGAGAGCAGGCGGCAGGGTGGAGGTTTGTTTTCAGTCCGCCTGGCATCGGACGTGAAAGGAGTACAGAAGCGGGTGTGCAGGGCGGGCGTCCCCGCGCGGGACCGTTCCCGGGCGAGCGCCGGCGCCAGGAGGCCCCGGAGAGGGTTTCCTCTCCGCCTGGAGCCCGGGAGGAGGTTGGGCGCCCCGTCCTGGCTTTCTGTTACTCCTACATCACTGGCTAATGCAGACGTCGTCGTGGGTAGATTTTTTTTTTTTTTTAAATACACACAAGTAACAATTATTAGTTGTTCGGGTTTCTGGAAGCGGTTTATTACATAGTCATTTGGTCCTTAACCCAGCAACTCCCTTAAACTAGATTACTTAAGTGAGGGTATTTTTCTCTCCTCGAATTTCTCGTCTCTATTCCAGACTTAAAGGTTAGTTGGTAGTGGAGATCTTGCCTTAACCATTTCTCTTTTATCACAAATATCAAAACCAAATATCTGTTGGAGGAGTAAACAAATATCTGTCGGTTCCTTCTATGTGGTAATGTTCTAAATCAAATCAAAACAAACAAACAACCAAAAACAAAATCCCTCCAAAAACACAAAGAAAAAAATATTGGAGAAACTTCCCTTGTTCATAATAGTGAACAATTGCAAACAAAAGCCCAAAGGTGCAATTTATGCAAATGTAATAGCCATCTAAAATGACTATGCTGATCTTATGTACTAATTAGTGTCTGGTATTGGATAAACTATTACAATTTTCCTGTATTAATAAATGTTTGACATATATATAAATTTCAAAGGATCCACTGTAAGACACTTTTACATACATGTATGTGGGGAAAAAAATCCAAGATGTGTAGCTGAACGTTGACTGCTCTTCTTTTCCCTCAATTGTGGGATCACACCTTCGCTCTTTGTTCTTACTTGGTCATATACACCTTTTAAATAATACTTGGTCGAGGACAGTTGTGGAAGTAAAAGTTCTTTAAAGAAGAGTTAAAGAACACCAGGAAAATGAACTGTGCTCGCTGCTTTCTTAAGGAACTACCCCATGTCTGCACATTCCAGGTTCCTCGGGGTGAGGTCTGCATTCTGGCATCTGCTGCTGCTCTTAGACTTAAGGATCTAACACAATTGTAATGCTTTAAAGAAATATTTCCTGACACTATCAGTACAAGCTTTGATAATAACAAGCTTGCTTTTATATATA
>NW_026067914.1:2544855-2573341 GCF_014885135.2 Alexandromys fortis | reverse complement strand
TATATAGCTTTCAAGTCTCAGTGGAAGCTGTTTACTCTATTTCCTGCCTCAGACGACAACCACAAAGCTTGATGCCTGGCCAGGACATTGAAAATTTTATCTTTCGTCCCTCCATACATCACCATCGCTAGGAACAAAAATAGTAGAAATCTGTCCATGAAGATAAAAATAAAGAAAATTCTACCAGATTTTCAAATGATCCTTTTAATGCTACCGTTTATCCTCGCCAATTTTCAAATTTTCCTAAACTGTTTTAACTTCCTTTTCTTGTTCAGTATTTCCCACAAGTGAGTACAACTGATCCACTTTAGCCAAGGAACTTCTGCACCTCTTCCCTTCCTAACTGTGTGTTCTTATTTGAAGTCCAGTATTTACTTACTCCATTCTTCCAGATAGCAATGAATGATGCTGTTTGCTTCTACTACCTCAGCCATTTAGATGAAGTTATGGTCTTCACATTTGTTCTTAAAGTGGATAGCATTTCTGAGCAAAAGAAAAAGGAGTGTTTGCATTGGCACTCAACTGGGAATGAGGAGTTCTTTTGGTGAGTTATGACAGGGAATACATTATACATTATGTTTGAATTTTAAATAATATCAATTATAGTTGGCCCCTGAACAAAGGATACTTATTTTTGTGAAGCCTGGTTGTTTGCTGTGATACTTGTTAAAAGTTGCCCTTGATACTTGTTTTTTTTTTCCCTTTGTCTGTTTTAAGCCTCCCCCAAAGACTCACTCATTTTGTTTACTTCTTGCTACTTCTGTAATTTTATTTTGATTCTGATCTAGTCACTGTGAAGATGACTTCCTCTTCTTAGTTTTCATTTCCCAGCTAGGTTTCATTTACTGTGTCAATGAATTTCTTTTTCTAATATTAGTCATTGATAAAAAATGTCCTCTGAGACGGAGTCCAAGACCACACCTCTAAATGACAGCTCCCTTGAATTGGAAGATACCATGACTTCACTGATAGTCACTGTTTGGGTTCAATTCTCTAACTTGCTGCACACAATTAATAATTCTAAAACTGTATTTTATCACTTGGAGGCAAAGTTACTGAACAGAAACAAAAACCTCCTTGCCAAACCCTTGGTTTCCTTTAATCTACCTCCTTTGCTACCTGGGCCATATGAAGATAAACTAAGCCACAAGCCACCAAGTTTGGTGTGGCTATTTCTTGGTAACTTCTCTTTGTTCGAGCCACAGGTTTAATATCTAGATGAAGACCATTAAAATGACAAACGATGGAGTCCGTGAGACCAATGTTACCATCCTTCCCCAGGTGGACTGCAGGAATTCATGTTAATCACATCAAAACAAAGTTAGGTTTAAGGATGATTTAAGCATGTTGAGAATTCCTTAACATTTGATGTTGTCCAAAAATAATTATTTAGATTTTATTTTAAATAATTCTGTAAGGCATCAAGGCTCCCTACAAAAGCAGCTTTAAGTGAAGAACTAAGCTCTGTGGATGAATAGGAAATAGCTGTGCATTCAGAACATAGTCTAGAAGCATGTGCCCTGATTTCAGTAGCGGTTGTGGAGTGCTAGAAATCTGAATGATATTTTTCTTCATTTTTTTAATCACTTTATGCTAAAACAATTTTTTACTTGGCTAATCTTTTGTAAGGAAAACTAGAGAAATTTTCTTGGCTATTTTAAAAGCAAATGGCAAACAATTTTTTACAATACTAATTTGGTTAGCACTGAACATATCAAAATTGGTTTTGTATCACTGTCATTAAAAAGAAAGCATTAACATATGTATCCATATATATGCATATATTTACCTATTATTTAGGGATAAAATAATTATTAAAGTTACTGCTTTACTAATAGTAGACATAGTAGCAATAGGATCAAACTAATGCTTAATTCTCTTCTATATTTCTGGTTTAACCTTGTGATACGGCAATTCAAAAAGTCTGGTTTTGAAAATTGGAATTTAATAAAAATAAAACTTGCAACAGTTCAAGTTAATATTAAAGTCAATAGCAGAAAACCATTCTATTGCCTGAAGTTTTTAAACTCTAACCCTTGTGTTTCCAATGTCTTCAGCACTTAGAGCAGGATTTTGAAAAAGCAATTTCACTAATAAATGCCCATCTTCTCTGGCTTGTGACTAGTTTTCCCCAGGAAACTAGAAGAAAGAACATTTAGAAGCCTTCAGCCGAAAGTAACAACACGGTTTCAGAATGCTCCATCTGAAAGATATTTACACAGGTAGGAAAACTCTGTTTCCGTCATTTGTAAGAGTGAAAATATGGAAAACTGTGTGATGTATTTTATATTTTAATCGTATCTAGAAGAAAGGAAGCACAGCACCGTGACATATAAAAGTTCTTGCCCTAGCCCAAGCCCCTGTTGAAAGTACCGTGCTCAGTGCCTGTTCGCACATTTTTCCAGAGGAGCAAGAGTAAATACTAACAATCTGACGGGTCACATGCCTTTGGAAGACGCTGGTCATCACGGGACAGAGAGCTCCAAGTGTTTGCACGGCACACACACTTTCATGGTCACTCCGCTTCGTGTCTCAAACCGTGAGGACGTTAAACTACAGTGAGGGTCTTATTTCTATAAAATGATCGGAGGCTGAGCAGTCTCTGTACTTCTGCTTGGATCTCTTTTAAAATGTCATCCGCAGGAACTGCTTTATTGCTTTTCATAGAGCATTGCTCTTACGAACGACCTTATTTGCTCATAAGGATACATGTCTTTCATACTTTTTGTTACCCAGGGGTTCGAGGAGGAATTACTGAGATATTTTGATATGGAAGTTAGCTGATACCACGAACTGGCATGTTTCCAAACAACTATGCTTCTTGCCAGCTTCGTGGCAAAACTTCCATAATTCCTAGATATTCTCTGCTTTTTTTTTTTTTTTTTTTTTTTTACCAGTGGAGCTCTGTCTCAGCTCATCAGCAGACCTTTTGTTTGTGTTTTATTTCAGCTATTCTTTTAAATTGTAACAAGAAATACCTCTATATTCCCTGAAGATATTCTTACTTTCTGTTAATGGCTAGAAAGAAGTATTTCTTTTCGGAAAGCACTGAAGTCAATATTGTACATCTTGTAACATCATTAAAAATATAGAGATATTATAATCATAATCTGCTGATTCTTAAAACTATTTTACTAATCAACTAGCTTTGTAGTATCACTAGTTAACATTTCATGGGACAATTTATACTTAAGAGTTGAGTATTAGTGGATAATGCATGTAAATTCCTATCTTGCACAATGGTAACACTTTCAATCTTTAGATATAACATCTAATTGCACCATTATTGCTTTTGTTTTCTGTTTTCTTCCTTTTTTTTTTTTTTTTTTTTTTTTTGTTTTCNNNNTTTTTTTTTTTTTTTTTTTTTTTTTTGGTTTTCTGAGACAGGCTTTCTCTTTGCAGCCTTGGTTGTCCTGTAACTTACTCTGTAGATCAGGATGGTCTTGAACTCGCAGAGATTCACCTGCCTCCTTAACGCTGCAATTAAAGGTGTGTGCCACCACCACCTGGCTGCTTTTGTTTTCTTATAAGAAAGCTCTTAAAGTACTAAAATCAGAACCATCCTATCTGTCAACTCTGGAAACTCCGTTCTTTGCTTTAATTGTTTTTGTTAAGTACTTAATAGTTTCTTTGCAAGATTTTTTTTTGATTCTTATGTAACACGTGCTGATTTTTTATTTTTGTATCTGTAATCCTGTCTGAGCCTCCTGGGTGCTGGCATTTCAGGCCTGGGCCACCACATCTGGCTGTGTGAGACTGTTTTTAGACCATGTATACATTTTGTGATGAGTAGTTTATAACATTCTCCATGAATTCACTTACATTATTTTATGGGCATATGCCAAAGCGGAAGGATTCTCTGGGAAGTCCTGGGAACTATAGAACCCCTAATTCTTCCTTTCTCTAGGATACCTTATGCTGGTTTAACCTGCTGACCAAATGCGAGACAAATTGTGAATCTGCAGAATATCAATAGTTTACTTTTTCTTAGCTGAAGGAAGGAGGCTTAAGAAGCTCCTCAAAAGTCCCACCAAAACAAAACAAAACAAAAAACTACAAAAACCCAAAAACAAACAAACAAACAAAAAAAATAAGGGATTCAAGATACATAGCTCAGAATACAGTGCTTGCTTTTACTTGGGATGCAAAAAGTTTGGGGTTGGTCTTCAGCGGACAGTGGGGTGCAAAGTACAGTAAAGAAAAGTAAACAAATAGAAAACAGAAGTGGTATCATCCTGAAAACAAAATAAGAAAACAGAAGTGGTAAGTGGCCTATGTAGAGGGTAAATACCACTGGCCTGGCCGAGATAAGACAGACTAAGGAAGTACACAAGGCAGGAGAGCTGCGCTCTCCATTGAGCTCAGAGTTAGGAGGTGGATCATCCTGAACCCAGGTTAGCAGCACCCGCTCGCTGCCCTCTATCAACAGCAACTACAAGTTCTTTTAGGAGAAAAGTCTGGCGTGTACTGCAAAATGGAATCATCACATTTCACGATCCAACAGAGAAGAGTTTATGCTCTAACATTTTCAAAACCCACAGACAAGCGTCACGGCAAATATAAATTGGAGGACGAAACTGACAGAACCGTATCATTTCTAGAGCAGTTTACACGTAAAGCTGAGTGATAGTGGACTTTAGGTTTGCGCGGTGGGATGGATTTTTTACACCATCCACGAAGGAGAAGTGAGTATGGGACTTGACTTCTCACAGCGCAGAACTGCTAATCTAGGTAGAAATGTAAGGCAACTGCCCTTCGGTTGGACAATGGATACCGGGACTTTGAGATGAAAGAAACAAAGTGATCCACATTCTCACTGGCTTTCTGCCTGGGGTTTTTCTTCTTAAACATAGCGCACAGACGTGGAAACTAACCCAACAGCGTGCTCACGGGCTAGGAACTAGAATGACCTACGCCAGGCAGTGGTGGTGCACGCCTTTAACCCCAGCACTCGGGAGTCAGGGGCACAGAGGTCAGGCGGACCTCTGTGAGTTCCAGGTCAGCCTGATCAACAGAGCGAGTTCCAGGATCCAAAGCTACAGAGAAGCCCTGTCTCCAAAAACAAAGCAAAAACAAAACAAAAACAAATAAACAAATAAAATGACTGAAGTTCAATGATAACAAGACCTTTTATGTTTGATGAGCAGGATAGCAGAAATGAGGGACTTCTCAGAAACCTCACACATGGACTCTCTCTTGCTTATTTCCTGTAATTGAAAGCTTTGAGCAATACTTTGGGAAGTTTGGCATGGTTTACTATTATGTATGTTTTTGAGGGATTTTTAATATCTAATATCTTGATGTGTTGGGGGCAGAGAAGGTAAATTGCTGTGTTAAAAGAATAATATATTCTACCAGATTCCTTCATTTAGCCTTAACAGAAGAGTAGGTGCCTAGCCTCACTGCAACTTGATATACTTCGGGTGGTCGATATCCATGGAAGGGATGCCCTTTTCTGACGAGAAACAGAGGAGGAGTGTGGGTAGGCGTGAGCAGGTGGACGGGAGGAACTGGGGCGAGAGGAGCAGGGGAAACTTTGGTTGGGATGAAAAGAAAAACAAAAGAATTTGTTCTTAGAAAACAACATTCAATGATTTGCTATCTACATGGAAAATGATATGGTCTGTTTTTAATTTTAATTTAATTTTCCTTTAATTTTTTTTATTTCAAGACAGGGCTTCTCTGTGTAGGACTGGCTGTCCTGGAACTTGCTCTGTTGACCAGTCCTTGAACTCAACCTCTGCCTCCCAGTTGCTGGAATTAAAGGTGTATGTCACCATTACCTGGCATTTTAATTTAATTTTCCTTTGTGTGTGTGTGTCTGAATATATGTGTTTGTGTGAGTGTATGTGCTTATAATTGAGCAGCAAGTGCTGTTATGAGCCACATCTTCCAGCCCTATAATTTTGTTTTAAATAGTGATCATTTAGAATACTGATAGATGACTAGAGATCGGGGAGGGGGTGGCCAAATGGGCGATAGATAAAGAAAAGCGGATTTAATCAGTCCTTGTAGTATGCTTGTGTTGACCTACTACCCTGGGCCTTATTTGAATTATTATTTAATTCATGTTAGTTAAACTAAACATAGTCTGTGAAAACACTAATCAAATGAAGGCTACTGTGACTATATTAATATCAGACAATTCTGGAGAGCAATTATGAGGGTCATGGAGAAATGGTTGTGTTAGTAAGATAACCAATTCACTAAAGAGACATAGCCAAACCAAATGCATGTGCAGTAATAAAAGCCAAGTCACAAAGTAATAACACTGCAAAGAAGTAGAGACAAATATCCAATAGGTTGAAAATGGCAATGCCCCTGTCTCAGTAATCCATTAAAAAAAAACAGTTTAAAAATCAAAGAATGGTAGTATTATGAAAAAAATGACCCCTATAGATTCATATATTTGATCTTTGGTTCCCAGTTGGTGGGCGTGTTTGAGAAGGTTCAGGAAGTGCAGCTCTGTTGGAGGAGGTTTGTCACTGAGGGCAGACTTTGGGGTTTCAAAGCCACAGGGCTGTACCCATTGCTGTCTGCCTCCTGCTTGCAGTCCAGATGTTCCTGTCTCCATGCCTTCATTCTCCCATCATGGAGACTCTAACCCTCTGGAACTGTAAAGCCAATTAAACTCTTTCTTTTATACATTGCCTTTGCCATGGTGTTCTAGCACAACAATAGGAAAGGAACTAAGACACGGGGTATAGAAAACACGAACAGTATTATCAACCATATTCCTAAGTGACATTCAGAGAGCGATCTGTCAGAGAATGACCGCACGTTTCTTTCACACACACATGCTCTGATCACCAAGGCAGAGAGTTGTTGGAGGATAGAACAAACTTCCACAAGTGGGAATAAGAAGAAGTGCATGTGCACTCCGTATAATAACGACATCAAATTAGCAATCAGTAATATTTTTAAAGCCTGACACATTCTCAGACTGTAAAAGATAAACAGCAAAAGCACCCAAATAACATAGAATAAAGTAGATAAATGGGTAACTAGAGCCTGTTTGGAATTAAATATAAATAAAAATATAGCATACAAAAGTTGTCAGGATAACTGTAAGCATTAGAAAGTTCAAAACTTTTTTTTTTTTTCAAGAAGAAAGTCTAAAACCAATGGTGTATTATGCTTGTACGTCAGGGAAAAAACAGTGCATTGAATCAAAACCAAACAAAAGAAAGTCAGCTGTAGAAATAGAGAAGAGGAAATAGGAGGAAAACAGTTCAATCCAAATCTGTTGGTCTGGGACTGGAGAGAAGGGTCAGCTGTTAGGAGTGAGAACCCCACTATCACAAAGTCCAGGTTTGGCTCCCAAAACCCGCACTGGGTGCTTCACTGCCACTCGTAAACCCAGCTCTGTTGGGACCTGACCCCTCCAGGCTCCAGGGGCAGCTGCACTTACATCCTCGGCCCCACACACCCCATACACATAACTTTTAAAAATTAAAAAAAAATCTTTCTCGAGAAAAAAAGTCTAAACTAAGCTAAAGTTGATAAATCTACAGCCCGACTCATCAAAGACAATAAAGAGAGAAGATATTGATTAAAAACATCAGGCTTGAAATTTGGGATATTATAACATAACAAATACTAAAAGCAAGGAAGGAAATATTAATTTTATGCTGATGAACTTGACTACTTAAATGAAACCAATCAACTCATTGAAAGAAAAAAAAAATGCCGAAGCTGCCCTCAAGCTATTTAATCGATTGTTCAAATGGCTCTCAGGAATAGATAAAGGGGGGGTGCTAGGATAGCCTGCATAGTGCCAAAGAAAAACCAATTAGAGAGCTCGCGAACTCTGTGTAAAGACTTAAAGCTACCAGACATTTCTAGAGAAAGGAAAAACATAAATTAATAGCACAGAAAAAATATATTCAATTAAATTTTTGATTATTATAACAACAAAGCAATCCATTGCAAAGAGAACATTTTCAACAACTGGTGCTGGATCAACTGGATTTCCATCCACAACTAATGAATATTGATCTATACCTTGAACCTTGCTCAAAAACAGAGTCAAATGGATCATAAGCCTAGCGCTGCAAATGTCTAGAAGAAAACAGTAGAAAATCTTCATGATGTTGCATATGAGAAGCATTTCTGAGACATGATAGCAGAAGCCCCATCAAAGTGATAAACCTGATGGATTTTTATCAAAAGGCAGAATATCCCTCGGAAGGACACTGTTGGAATAAAAGGACTAACTGTAGACTTCTAAAAAGTATTGGGGTAGTTTGTTGTGTGTCTCTTTTGTGGCACTGGAGATTAAGTCTGGGACATCACATGATTGAGTTATATCCTCAGTCTGGGAAATATTTTTAATCATATATTTGATAAAGTACTTGTATATAACAAGTGACTAGAGAACTCACAATACTTAAATGTTTTTTTTTAAAGAAAAGAAATCGATGGTGTTTTTGGTTGTCACCTTGACTATATATGAAATGGACTATAATCTAGAAATAAAGGACACACTTGCAATCTGGATCTTGAGGCAAGAAGGCAGTATGCCTTTGATCCGGATCTTTTTTTTTTAGTGTAATTTTTTTATTGTTTTTATTGAGCTGTACATTTTCCCCAATCCCCTTTCTTCTTCCCCTTCCCCCTTCCACCTTTCCTCCTGCCTCCCTCCCCCCCCATGCTCTAAAATTACTCAGGATATCTGGTCTTTTTCTCCTTCTTGGTGGCTCTCTCTTAGGGTCCTCTTTATTGTCTAGGTTCTCTGGGGTTGTGAACTGTAGGCTGGTCATCCTTTGTTTTATGTCTAATATCTGCTTATGATTAAGTGCATACTATATTAGTCTTTCTGGGTCTGGGTTACCTCACTCAGTATGTTTTTTTTTTTCTAATTCTGTCCAGTTGCCTGCAAATTTCAAGATGTCATTTTTTTTTTAAACGCTGAGCAGTACTCCATTGTGTAAATGTACCGCATTTTCCTTTATATTCTTAAGTTGAGGGGCATCTAGGCTGTTTCCAGGTTCTGGCTATTACTAAGAATGCTGCTATAAAAAGACACAGGCTAACAGATCGGAAACAAAAACAGAATCCATCCTTCTGCTGCATACATGAAACATACCTTAATTTCAAAAGACAGGCATTACCTCAGGGTAAAGGGTTGGGAAGATTTTCCAATCAAATGGACCTAAGAAACAAGCTGGTGTAGGTATCCTAATATCTAACAAAATAGACTTCAAACTAATATTAGTCGAAAGAGATAAAGATGGTTATTTCATATACAACACTGAAAAACCCCATCAAGATGAAGTCTCAATACTGAACATCTATTCCCCAAATATAAGAGCACTCACATTTGTAAAAGGAAAAAAAAAAGCTTAAAAAAAATCACACTCCAAAACCCACCTAGTATAATTGGGAGACTTCAACACCGCACTTCTCACCATTGGACAGGTCTGCCAGACAGAAACTTAACAGAGAAATAAAGGAACTAACACATGTAATGATTCAAATAGGCGTTAACAGACATCTATAAAACATTTCACCCAAACACACAAAAAAATATAGCTTCTTCTCAGCACCTCGTGGACCCTTCTCTAAAACTGACCACATACCCAATAACAAAACAAATCTCAACATATACAGAAAAAAAAATTGGAACAACCCCCTATGTCTTATCGGATCATCATGGCTTAAAGTTAGAATTTAACAACAGCACTAATTGTTGAAAGCTCACAAACTCATGGAAACCAACAGTGCTCAACTGAATCACCAGTGGATCAAGGAAGAAATAAGAAAGGAACTAAAGACTTCCTAAAATTCAGCAAAAGTGACCACACTTCACACCCAAGCTTATGGGACACAATGAAAGCAGTGTTAAGAGGAAAGTTCATAGCACTAAATGCCCACATAAAGAAACTGGGAAAACCCTACACTAGTGAATTAACAGAACATCTGAAAGCTCTAGAACAAAAATAAACAAACCCAGGAGGACTAGGCAACAGGAAATAATCAAATTGAGAGCTGAAATCAACAAATAGGGGGAAAAAAACAATACAAAGAATCAAGGAGACAAAGAGTTGGTTCTTAGAGAAAATCAACAAAATAGATAAACCTTTATATAAACTAACCTAAAGGCAAAGAGAAAATATCCAAATTAACAAAATCTGAAATGAAAAGGAGGACATAACAATGGACACGGAGGAAATCTAAAGAATCATCAGGTCATACTTCAAAAACCTGTATTCCGCAAATTTGGAAAACTTAAAGGAATTAATCTGATCTTGAGGCTGAATGACACATGCATTTTTTAATCCAGACCTTGAGATGGGAAGGCACAGCCTTTAATTTGGGGTTACACCTTCTGCTGGAAGCACAATGGAGGAATGAAGTGGGGTGTTTTTGTTCGCCTGCTTGCCCTCGCCTTGCCAGCACATTCATTTCTTCACTGACATTGGTGTCTGTTTCTTCGGGATTCCAGTAAGTTCAGAAGACCAGCTGAGAAACCCAGCCTCGTGGGACTGAGAAACTCCTGGATTCTTGGACTTGTTATTCATAGCGTGCACTCTCTTTCTCTTTCTTTCTGTCTCTCACATGTGTGTGTGTGTGTGTGTGTGCATTCTCATTCAAACCACCACACTTGATGTCTCATCTATTTTTGAGGGAAGCATTAGATGTCTGATCAACTTCAGGATTCATGAAATATAAAGAAAAAAAATATAACGCTAAGCAGTAACAGACAAGCAATAGTGTATAGAATTTTCCTATGGGTAGGGGAAGCCTAGGATAAATTCCATCAATGAAGTCTCCAGAAAAAAAAATAAAACAAGAAAAGAGTGAAGAGCAGGGAAAGAGAACTCAAGAACAGAAGGCACCATATGAGACCAAAAAGGAGTCCCAACACAAGCATCTTAAATATATGTATCTATCTTCCTCCTCCCACTTAAGATCCTTCTTCTTCTCTCATGGTCCCCTTTCTTGTGTCATAAATGAACTATTATTATTTTTGTTGTTTTAAGTTTTGTGGACTTTTTTTTTTAAAGATAAGATCTCATAGCCCAAGTCAGACTCAAATTTCCTACTTGGCTAAGGATGGCCTTGAATTCCTGAGGCCTGTTGCCTCTGCCTCCAAGAGCTAAAATTTTGGGAATGGGAGCTAGGTGGGGTGGTTCATTCCTTTAATCAATCACAGCACTCAGGAGGCAGAGGCTGGCAGATCTCTGTGAGTTCAAAGTCAGCCTCCAAAGCTACACAGAAAAACCCTGTCTCAGTGTGGTGATAAAATGGTCCCCAAAGGGAGTGGCACTATTAAAATGTGGTATGTAGACATAGGTATGGCCTTGTTGGAGGAAGTGTATCACTGTGAGGTGAGCTTGAGCTCTCTTTTTTTCAAGCTTTCCTCAGTGTGACTGTCAGTTGACTTTGTGTTGCCTGCACTCTCAGCTCCAGCCACCATGCCTCCTGTCAAGATGATAATGGACTGAACTTCTGAAACTGTGAGCAAACCTCCCCAGTTAAATGTTTTCTTTATAAGAGTTGCCACGGCCATGATGTCTCTTCACTGCAATAAAAACCCAAACTAAGACACTCAAAAAGAAATAAAGAAAGAGAGAGAGAGACCCTCAGCTAAAAATGGGCACAGACGTTGACAGTGTATCACCAGGAATAGAGGGTCTCTGAAACTCAACCGTAGTACCCTGATTATGAACTTCCTGTGTTCAGAACCATGAGAAATATGTATGGTATGTATGATACGCAGTGTCTATAGTCCTTTGTCATGAAAGCTTTTGTCTTAGTTAGGGTTTCTATTGCTGCCACAAAACACAATGACCAGGGAGGGGGAGGGAGGATGGGGAGTGGGAAAGCAGGAGGGAAATGGGAGGGGGGGGAGGAAGTGTAAATTTTTGAATGGAAAAATAAAATAATAATAATAAAGAACAAAAACGAAAAACCCCACCATAACCAAAAAAGCAAGTTGGGAAAAAAGGGTTTGTCTTATATTTCCATATATCACTGTTCATTATTGAAGGAAGTCAGGACAGGAACTCAAACAGGGCAGGATCCTGGGGATAGGAGCTGTTGCTGAGGTCATAGAGGGGTGCTGTTTACTGGCTCACTTCCCCTGACTTGCTCAGCCTGCTTTCTTAAAGAATCCAGGACCAGAAGCTCAGGGATGGCACCACCCACCACGGGCTGGGCCCTCTCCCACTGATCACTAATTGAGAAAATGCCTTACAGCTGGATCTCATGATCGCATTTCCTCCACTGAGGCTCCCTCCTCTCTGACGACTCTAGCTTCTGTCAAGTTGACACAAAACCAGCCAGTACAAGCTTAAACTAGGATATTGACTTATTGCCTGCCATTGATCATGAGCTCTGCAGGATCTAGAATCCTTATATATACCAGGGAGTGGCTATATTGGGTGGGATGACAAACACTAAATTTGACATCATCCATAGACTGGGGTCTCACACTGAATAAAAGAGAGGAAGTGAGCTGAGCACCTGCATCCATATCTTTTTCTGTTTCTTGTTCACAGTTGTTGACCAGGACTCTATCAGGAATGAGACTAAGGTCCATTTATTATTTATTATTCCTGAACTAAGGGCCACTCATTTTATACTCTAGTGATGAATTTGACTTAATTATTTGCATTTCCTCAGAACTCGAGTAATGCTGGATTTAAAAGTAATAGGCTATTTAGTTTGGCAGGGGAAATTTTTAGAGAGAATAAAATTCATCTCTTTCTTCTTCTTGATCACAGGTCAAATCTGAATGACTAACTGCTTCACGGCCCTGCTGCCATGTCTTTCCTTCCGCGGTGGATTATACCTTCAAACTGTGTGTCTGTAACAGGGCCCCAGACCTTAGCTTGATGGAAATACCATTCAGGCCATAAAACTCAGCACATAGACAGTACCACCTGCTGGAATGAAAACAAAGACCAAATCCATCAAAGTCCATAGTTCTGGGAAAGTCTCTAAATGTACCAACCTTGCCTCTTGGCTTCTGTAGTTCCATTTCAGGACAACTGTTCTTGTTAAGTGAAGTATGTCAACTCAGAACACGGTTTCTGTGCTTCAGAGCTCACCCTGAGAGAGGGTCACGGCCATGCTGGTATCTCCAGTGCCCAGTGTAGTCTTTGGCTGTCTAATAAAGACTTTCCATCGGCTTAAACTCATGTCAGATCTGTGTTCTCTGGTGACTACCCCACAGAGTTATACTCCAAATAACTCTTTCCTTCCTAAATTTACTTTTGTTAGATATTTTTTGACAACAACAAGAAAAACAGCCAGTGCACCCCAAGACTCCTTCCTAATGTCTACTTCTCCAAATAGAAGAGATTTTTTTTTAATGTTGAATCTCTTCTAAATGAATATATAACAAGCTTTATGTGTCTATTATTACTTTGTGGTCTGGTTTTCTAGCATTGCGTATTTATTTATATCTTGAAGGTTAGGTAACCACCGTAGCTTAGTACATCTCCTTGAGATCTTTACATATTAAAAATGAGAAAACGCTGGTCCCTTGAGGTATGTGGGAGGCAACAGGATTTCAGTGCTTCATTTAACATAGCTTCTCCCACTTAGGGTGAGGCTCAGCAAGCACATTGTACTAACTGAAGTATTATGACTGAATTCTAGCCTGACTTTAGAAAGTGCTTTAGGAAGTGCTTTTAGAGATATGATAGGGTAATTGCCTCACATTTGATTACAGATGTATTAAGATCATTGAGTTAAAAAGGAAGACGTGGCTTACATGCCTAAATATAACTCACCAACTTATCAGAAAATTTTTTGTTTTTTGTGTTTCTGTTTTTCGAGACAGGGTGTCTCTGTGTTGCTTTGGAGCCAGTCCTGGAACTAGCTCTTGTAGAGCAGGCTGGCCTCGAACTCACAAAGATCCGCCTGCCTCTGCCTCCTGAGTGCTGGGATTAAAGGTGTGTGTCACCACTGCCCGGTTTAGAAAGTTTTTGAAAAATATTATAATATCTCAAATACCCTTTTCTTTTTTATTGATTTTATTGAGCTATACATTTTTCTATGCTTCCCTCCCTTCTTCTCCCCCCCCAACCCTCTCCCATGGCACCCATGCTCCCAATTTTCAGGAGATCTTGTCTTTTTCTACTTGCCCTCAAATACCTTTTTCAAGGAACTGAGTTGAATGAGTTCATACTTATGTCATAGAGGGTATTTCTTTGATCGTCTTTGGTAAGAACCTGACCTTTAGCTAGTGACTACTATGCTCAGCTGGACGTGTCTCAAACCAGTTATATTTTAGATTTTTTTTTTTTGAGACAATGTTTCTCTGTTGTGTCCCTGGCTGTACTGGAACTCACTCTGTAGACCAAGCTGGCCTTAAACTCACAGAGATCTCACCTCTGAGTGCTTGGATTACAGATGTGTGAATTCTATTTAGTTTCAAGCCATGGTGTTTGCAATGTTCTAGACTCTGAAGAATGTGAAAACACCAATTTTACACTGAGAATTGATTTTCTTGTTTTTAGTCATATGTGTAGATGTGTGATGTGAGTCCAGATACAAAGAGGACAGAAGAGGGTGTTGAGTCCCTTGGAGTGAGAATTAAAGGTAGTTGTAAATCATGCCATGTGGGTACTGGAAAGTGAAGCTGGGCCCTTTGCAAGAACAGTAAGTGCTTGTAACCACCAAGGCATCATAGATACCATAATTTTTTAATGCTCATATTAAAATATTCTTTAATTGCGTCTTGCATGGTTAAGAAACAGGGAAACTAGCTTTCTATCTAGATTCTGGGAAAAAAACCATTGTGACATGAGACTCATAAGCCATTATAAGTGAGTCATTAAGTCGTTAAGTGCAAAACAAATGGTTACTCAAACTGAGTAGTCTGAGGACACAATAAAGGCTTATTTAAAGGTGGATAGACAGCGTGTAGAAACTACAAAATAAAGAGGGATTTCCTTGATTGACACTTAGTGGGTGTGTCTGCGATCCCGAAAGGAGCCAGTTGAAGGAGAAACAATGGAATCAGAAAGCCAGTATCCTATGGAAAGGTCTGTCTGAGTGAGCTGGAACGTCAGGGAAGCAAGGACACAACCAGCTGTGTGAACTCCTCCAGAGAGATTCTGAAGAATCCTCACTCTTGGTATCTCTGACAGACTGCTGCTATTCCCCATGGGTCACATGGAATAGAAGCTAAAAGTCAAGTGATCCTCTGGAGGGAACTGATAAAGGTTAGGCTCAAAGGACACAGTAGCTAGAAGGTTAGGAAGGGGCATCTCGGAGAGCTGAATAAAAAAACATCTACCACAATTAGCAACTTACTCCTGTGCCCAGAACTTATATTGTATAATTTGCCACGGTCTTCACTGCTCTCTACCATGCCCAGACCAAACGCTGAATATCAAGTTGCCATCTTCTCATCATAAGTACCATTGTTTTTCCATAGGATACAACCATTATTTGTTGATAGATCTTCAAAAAGTGAGTCAGAATGATAGAGAACAGGATTTTTCAAGAAAACAATGGAAGAATATGATTTTGAGCTTAAAGTGTATACCAAACACATTCTGATAGTCTTTAAAAATAATTTTGGGGCTGAGAGATTGCTGCTCTTGCAGAGGACCCAAAACTCTCAGCTACTTCTTCAGCACCATGTCTGCCCGCGTGACACAGTGTTTCCCACCATGATAATAATGGATTAAACCTCTGAACCTGTAAGCCAGCCTCAATTAAATGTTTTCCTTTATAAGAGCTATCATTGTCATAGTGTGTCTCTTCACAGAAATAGAGTATTAACTAATACAGAAGTTGGTATCAGAAGTGGGGTATTGTTTTTGATAGACCTATGATCCTTGTCAGAATGTGGACTTTGGGACTTTGGATTAGGAAAGCAGTTGAATGCTTTAAGTGGGAACTAATGGGACACACTAGTAGGAGCAGAGAAGTCGGTGGTGCTGAGAACAATGTAGAATTGTGATGGCCTGACTCAAGAGGTTTCAGAGGGAAAGAATATTAGGAAGTGGCCTAGAGTTTGTTTCAGTGATGTTTCTGTGAAGCAGGTAACTGTTTTCTGCCTTTGTACAAAAATTCTGCCTCAGGCCATATTGAAGATGTTTTTGGATTCGCAGCATTGGCAGAGAAAATGCCAGAACAGCTTACTACTGACTAGTATGTGGTTATTAGTGTCCAGTCTTAAGCAGGTCTATAATGAAAAGAAGCAAGCTGAGCAAAGAAAAATACAAACCGTACAGCTTGGGGAGAAAAAGGGGAACCAGGAACTGTAACGGAACTACAAGGAGATAAGCATTCAAGGAGATCAGCATATTAAAAGAAAAGCCTGCTGCTAAATAGAATAAAAGGAGTGGTATCCTCGGGGCAAGGCACCACCCAGCTAAACTTCCAACTTGTGAAAGGAAATTAAAGAAAAGTTTAGGGTCCAGTGTGGTGTCACACACCTTTAATGCCAGCACTCATGAGGCAGAGGTAGGCGGATCTCTGAGTTTGAAGCTAGGCTTCTCTACAGAGCAAGTTCCAGGACAGCCAAGTTTAGGCAGTGAAGGCAACCATCAAAAACAGAATTAGTGAAAATGTCTTTGAACATGGGGAACATGTTCCAGCCCCTGCAAGCAGCAAAACTTAGAAGCTTTGACTACATGGTTCTGTCTTTAGGGTTAAAGACAGAAGACAGGGGTTGTAGAATATCCTGCCATGTGACCAAGGAAAGCTGCTGAGACTAGATGTGTGTCAGGGATGTCCCTTCATGGAGGCCTTGAGAAGCCATTGCATGAAGCTGTTAAGGTAAAGCCTGGATTGTCCTGGAGACTCCAGAATGTTGGAGACGTCAGGTTATGGGATACCTGTCAAGGAAAGCTGCTAACAGGGAGTAGATCCAGCTCAAGAGAGAAAGGTGTGCTGTAGTCAACAGAGAAGGAAGAAGTTGGAGATCTGAAGAGCAGATTGACATCAGTCATGGAGATGCAGGGTTTGGAGTTCGCCCAGCTGGTTTTTGGTCTTGTTTGGTCTAGCATTTCCTCACTGTGCTTCCTTTCCATCCCTTTGGAATGGTAATGTATAGTCTCTGTTATTATGTGGAAGTATGTGATCTGCCTTTTGATTTTACAAGGGTTTAAAGTTAAGAGATTGCATGTGTCTTGGAAGAGACTTAGATGACTTTGGACTTATAAACATTGTTGAGACTCCTGTGCAGTATGGGGACTTTTGAAGTTGGACTGAATGCATTTTTGTATTATGATATGACCAAGCCTGTGCGTCTCAGGGTGTAGAATGTGGTGGTTTGAATGAAAATGCCCCCCTTAGGCTCATAGGGAATGGCACTATTAGGACTTGTGACCTTGTTGAAGGAAGTTTGCCAATGAGGGTGAGCTTTCTTTCTGCTGTCTGCCAATCCAGACGTAGAACTCTCAGCTACCTCTCCAGCACCATGTCTGCCTGCATACTGCCACACTTCCCACCCATGACTAGACCTCTGGACTTGTAAACCAGCCCCAACTAAAAGTCTTCCCTTATAAAAGTGACTGTGACCACGGTGTCTCTCCATAGCAACAGAACACTAAGACAGTGAGCGTCCTTCATGTGGCAGAGGCGTGGCAGCAGGAGGGTGGAGTGTCTAGTCTCAGTGTGTCTGTGGCCGGGAGCAGAGAGAGATGAGTGCTCAGCTTGTTTTCTCCTTTTTATTCTATCCGCGGTTTCAGGGAGAGTGTTGCCCACACTCAGAATGTGTTTCCTCCTCGGTTAAACTTCTCTGCAACACCCTCGTAGAAATACCCGGGTGTCTCTCCTGTCCTCGGTGATTCTAAACTCTGCCACGTTGACAATGAAGATGAACTACTACGAGGCTCTTTGGGGACATCACATAGAAACAGCTTTAAAGTGATGGTAACAGCAGCCAGGTTGGAGCCATCTGGAGACTGAGTGGATCTTGAGAACATGACGAAGGATGAACGGGGGAGGGAGGAGGAATGCTCCAAAGTAGCTTCAAACTCATATTTAGGGTTACTTAAAAAGGTTTCTCAAAATTACTCCCCCAAATTCTGATTCAGTTTATCCCAGGGTTCAGATACAGTTCTGTTTGTATGGTTGGTTGGTTTTGTTTTTTCAAGACAGAGTTTCCCCTGTGTAGCCCTGGCTGCCCTGAGACACACCCTGTAGATTAGGCTGGCCTTGAACTCTGCCTCAGCCTCCTGTGTGCTGGAATTAAAGGCAGGCACCACCGCCACCACTGCCCTGACAGGTACAGGTTTTACTAATCTTTCAGCTTTACTGTGCTCAGTCTCCAGATGGCTCCAACCTGGCTGCTGCTACCATCACTTTAAAGCTGTTCCTATGTGATGTCCCCAAAGAGCCTCGAAGTACTTCATCTTCATTGTCAACGTGGCAGAGTTTAGAATCACCGAGGACAGGAGAGACACCCGGGTATTTCTACAAAGGTGTTGCAGAGAAGTCTGGCTTCCCTAGAAACCGGACACCAAGGTGAGCTGAAAATGCAGGAGTTTTCTTTCAGTGGACAGGAAGGAACAGGTTTGCGCGAGAGAGCCAGCCAGGAAGGTGAGGAGCCTGGTAATAGCAGGGCACACCTGCTCTAGTAAAGGCAGGAGGTAGGATGGTTGGGACTCTGTGGAGGGGTTAGCAAGGTTGTTGCAGAGGCCTCAACTGGATTTGCTTTGTGAAGAGTCTGTATGTGCCTTCCACCCCTGTTATTCTCAATCACTGGTTAGGACAACCTGCAGGGATCCTGATCTTCATACAAACCTCGCGATGTTCTCCCAAACACAGTATTGGGAGCCTTTGGGTCATCCGATTCAGAACAACTAGAAGAATCTGAGGCACGTGGTAACAGCGGGTGCCTGCAGTTCATCATTTAAAGATAAGGGAATGAGAAAGGGAATGTTGAAATAGGTTGTAGGTGAAGTATTTGGGTTCAAGTTAAAATTGCGGGTTTTCTTACAGCTAAGGAATATTTTAGTGTATTTTAAATATACAGGGAAAACTACTCACATCGAAGTTAAAGGTGGGGAGGAAGTGGGGAAAGAAGAAAGGAGAGAGGAGATGTGACAAAGGAAAGAGAAGGAGCAGGGAGGAGATAAGAAAGGTGGAAGGAGAATAAAGGGCCTGAATGGTTTATATTGGAAGCAGCTCAGAGGGCAGTTAGGAGGAAAGGGACGCTTGGTTATGGCTTTGAATTCAGGTCATGATGTCTTGTTCTCTTAGCATTCTGAACATGGGTTAAGTTTCTGTTGCAGGGAGTTGGAGAGAATTGTACTTAGTTACCTATTACTAAGACAAAATAGGAAACAATGTATCAAGAGGCAGCAGGGCGAGTGGCTGGGAATAGGAGGCTGAACAAGACGCAGGGAGGACGGTGAAGATAGGGCTCTTCTGTAGACAGCACCAAGTCAAGGGAGAGGAAAGCTGATGACTTTGATGAGTCCAAGAAGTGGGAGGCCGCGTCACTTGCTGGAAAGGTATTTATTTAATTGGCCACTCTTCTCACATGACAAAATTCCACACACAATCGATAACAAAATCACATTTAGTATATTAAAATTAACACTTCAAATATATATTAAATAATTATTACATAAGTCTCTCACCGGTATCCGCCCATTTCTTTGAATATAAACCAAAGCTGAAAGAGTCTCTTGATCTAATTTGGGATTTTTAAAGCCTAACATTTACATTGAATCTGTGCTACTCTTAATCACAGAAAATTACTGGAAATACAGTCAGCATTTAACCTATATTTGATCCCAAAGTTAACACACAGTCACTTTTGAGCCATGAAATTTGTATCTAGTGACAAAAGAAGTTCGTCACAACGAAGCATGCTGGCTAATGCCACCGAAGAACTTCCAATCAAAGGCTAGCTGAGATGAATCATTGCCCACCCAGGAGACTCAGAGCCCTGCAGCCTATAAACTGAGCTGTAGAAGCTGACATTTCTAACATTTCAAAACACTTAATAGAAACCCTGAATCTAACCTTCTGAAGACCTGGAGCTACTTTACAGATTTTTCAGTCTGTGTGTGCATGTTCCCATGCATGTGCGGGCATATATGTGTAGCGTCCAGAGGATAACCTGACTGTTGTTCCTCAGTTGCTGTCCATCTCCTAGGACAAGAGTCTCTCTTTGGTGTGGAACTCACCACTCAGGACGTACAGGCTTACTAGTGAACCCCAGGGGTCCTCCAATCTCTGTCTCCCTGGCACTGGGATTCCAAGTACTGGTCAGCACACATGATTGTCATCTGGGATGTGTTGATTGAATTCAGTCTTTGCACTTGCCATACAAGCATTTTACCAACTGAGTTATCTCTCTATCCCATACAATTCTTGACTTTTAAAAAATTCAATGGGGGGAGGTCACTTTTCAGAAATTCCATTGGATCTTTGCAATTTACATATACAATATATTAATCAGTATTTAATCAATGATTTAAAAGAAAAAAGAAAAAAACCTTCTGAAGTGTGCATCTGAGATGGGGAAACCATAAAAGCTTGAAATAATTGGTAGTGGAAAATGTTGAGATAAATGTAGTTGAATCCTATGTTATAAGGACATCGAAGGGTAATGAATATTGCCAAGGTAGCATCATGATCAATAAGAGAGTCTAAACAAAGTCTGAGATTCAACCATGTGTGCTGGAACCCACAAATTAAGACTTCCTTTAGACTCTTGTACAGGTTAATCTTAGATGTACATACAGAACGTAAAGCATGCTTAGTGAGTGATTGACTTGACTTCACAGTGAACAGAGAGAGAACACTTCGAGACTAATGTATTGCTGCTCCATTGCCTTTCAGAAACTCCGCCTTTTCTGAGTAGGTAATTTGAGCAAGCGCTGTAAGGACAGCATGAGCAATAGGTTGTCTTCTTGTGGGATTAAAAATAAGAATTCCTGCTGTATAGTCTTCTTTCTTCTTCCTCTGGGATGGCTTTCTTTTTTCTTTATTTCTTTGAAAAGGGTTAGGGAATGGGGAAGAGTCCCTAATGGTTGTCTAAAAAAGAAAAATAGTGCCTTTATAAGCATAACTGAAGTAAAATGGGATCCTTAAGCCAGATGTGGTGGCTCATGTCTGTTGTCAAAGCACTAGGGAGGCTGAGGCTGGAAGATGGCCTGAACTGCAAAGTAAGAGCCCCCTGAACAAAAGAAAATGAAAACAAAGAAAGGAGATGAATTCTTATATCTCACTGCCAATCTTCTGACATAGTAAAGAGTTCATTTTCCGAGCTTTAAATTTCAAATTTTTATAAAGAGATTGAAATTTCATTTTGTACATTCATTTTTTTTCCTAGGATACCCAAAAACATTCCAATTAAAATTCATGTTGGTCACAGCAGAATGAACAGACCCGCGTGCTAGTCATTGTCATAGATGCAACCTGAAAGAAAAGAAAACTTTAGTTCATTCACTCATTATTTTTATATGTTCATCTCTGTGTGTGTGTGTATGTGTTCGTGTGTGTGCAGGTACATATGCACGTGTTTGTGAAGGTTGGAGGACAATCTCTAGCAACATCCTCAGGAACCATGTGCTTTCTCTGAGACAGGGTCTCTCATTGGTTCCAGTCCCACTAATCAGAGGGAGCCCCAGGGACTGTCTTCCTGTCTCTACCTCCCCAGGACTGGGATTACAAGCCCGTGTCATTGTGCCTGTCATTTTCATGTGTGTTCTAGCCAGCAGACTCAGGTCCGCATGACTGCAATAGAAGCTTCACCTACTGAGTCATTCATTCTTCCAGCTCCCTATTAAGGTTTTGGAAACAAGTCTTCATGAAGCCCAGTGGCTCTCGAATTCAATGATCATTGGACAGGACTTTCAACTCCTGAGCCTCCTGCTTCCATATCCCAAAGTGCTGGCTCTGCACCACCACGACTGGCCACAAAAAATTTAAATACAGATTATATACAACATGCCCTAAGGGCTTAAAGTTAGAAATCTGGGAAATTCAATCTCTCCTAAATTAAAATTTAGAAAAAAAGTAAAACTTTCTTATTTTATATTAAGAAGACAAAACTACTTAAGCGAAATGCGAGATATTTCACCTTCTGTACTGGCTAGTTTTATGTCGACTTGACACAGGCTAGAGTCAACACAAAGGAGGGAGTTTCAGCTGATAAACCTCCTTTATAAGATTGCAGGCAAGCCTGTAGAACATTTTCTTAATTAGTGATTGAAAGGGGAAGACCCAACCTATTATGGGTGGCACCATCCTTGGGCTGATTGTCCTGGGTTTTACAAGAAAGCAGGCTGAGTAAGCTATTGGGAGCAAGTGGGTAGGCAGCACCCCTCCATGGCCTCTGCATCAGCTCCTGTCTGCAGGCTTCTGTCGTGTTTGAGTTCCTGTCCTGACTTCCTTTAATCATGAATTATGATGTGGAAGTGTAAACCTAATAAACTCCTTTCTCCCCAACTTGCTTTTGGTCATGGTGTTTCAAGACAGCAATAAAAAACCCTAAGACATCTTCATTGATAGCCCAGTTTCAACAATATTCCTAGACAGATTTATTCTTCATCAAATGAGACTGAAGATTAATTATTCAGGCATCACATCACTTTTTGGAAATGAAATTAGTTAAGCATTGACAAGTTTCTCAAGCTAAAGACTAAAAGGTCGGAGCTGGGAGGTGATTATCAGAAAAGCATTTGCTTGCAAGTTATGGGAATAGGTTTGATGCCAGGACTGACGTAAAAAAAAAAAAAACAACAACAACAATAAAACCCTGGATGATGCCAGGTATCTTGGCAAACACCTTTATCCCAGCAGTCAGGAAGCAGAGGCTGGTGGAGCTCTGTGAGTTCAAGGCCAGCCTGGTCTAGAGAGCAACTTCCAGGCCAGCAGAAGCTATGTAGTGAGACCTTTTCTCAAACAAAACAAAACAAAACAAAACACACACACAGTCACACACACACACACCCAAACACAAGCAAACTCTCACATACACAAGCACACACATTCACATACACACACCAGCCAAAGGGCAACATGACAACTGCACATGTTTTGTTGAGATTAATGTTTTAAATCATCATTTAAAAATACCTGATGATTTTAGTAGCATTATCAGTTATGAAATATGTATCTGTTTGTTGATCAAAGGTTTTTTAGTCACAGATTTTAGCATTTGTCAGCTTTACATTTGTTCATTTAGGACTTGTTAATTTCATATTTTATAGGCTGCAAAAATAATCCATTGTTAGCTTCTTGGGCATTATGGTTGCTGTGATATAAATATTGTTCGCTTTAAAACAAGCTACCTATTAATGACAAATGCATTTCTTTGATAAAAAAAAAGCGAAAAAAAAAAAGCGCAGCAACTCTTAACTCATGCTACAATACAAAATTTACCCAAGAGTTCTCCCTTCCCTCCACTCCTTTTCACTCCTTCTACCTCTTCCTGTTCTGTTGTTCTTGACCCAGGTCTCATGTAGCCTAGGCTTGCCCCAACTTTCACTGTGTAGTTAAGGTTGGCCTTTAACTCTGATCTTCCTGCCTTTACCGCCCAAGTGCTAGGATTACATGGCTGTTTTATACTTCTCATTCTGGAGAATAAATACTCTTTTCTTTTCACTTAATTTCCTAACCGTGTGTGAAGATGAACCTCTCCCTCTCTCTACGACACCAGACCATTACTTTTCCTCACATTTTAAAGAAACTCAAATTCTGATCATATCTGATGGCTCTCAGTGAGCAAGCTGTTTTCTCAGTTACCATGGTGGGAGCTACACAAGACTTACCATCAGCAATGTCATCATAGATTTCTCCATCACTGTAAACACAGAAAAACCACAATTTTTATTGTATAGAGAATATCTTCCCAACATCAATATATAGAAGCTAGCAGCAATATGATTGCCATATATCAGAACCATGAGAGGTAAAGAGAGGCTATGATGTGCATGTGTAAGTGGACAAAGATTTTACATCCACCTCAAGCTCTCCTTCCCTCGCTTTATTGACTTCTCGTTCATTCTACAAACCGAATAATAGACACATGTTTTGAGAGCACAGATCATGCCCTACTTTGAGTGCTGCCAAGGTCATAGGCCCCCTGAATCCCTAAGAACTGGGTACAGAACTAAACAAACTGAGCTGCCAAGGCAAAACCCTCATCCAGGGGCCTCAATCCAAAAGTGCAATGAATTTTGACAGTCATTCTTACTAGATCTACACCTTTACTTGAGTTTCAAATGTTTCAAATTTTCAATGAATGCAATATATTTGGCATGGAAAATGGCTATCTTGTTTTCACGTGCTTCTAGTTATGGTGCCTAAATATCAAGTTTAAAGTATTTAAATACTACCTGTGGAATATATAGTCATCGAATTTTCTTATATTACTACTTATTGTGAAGATCACATCCACTGCAGTAATTCTGGCTACTTTTATACACTTTCAGGTTTTGCTTAGCCCTGCAGCTTTATGAAATGTTTCATTAACAAACACTGAGTTGTTCTCATATGCTGGGAGACAACTATGAGCCAGATGTAAGCTTTGATTGTAAGGGCACATAGTCAAATGAGTGATTTATAAACAATATAATACTATATTATAATTATGACCATAATCTTGAAATGGAGGATGCAGTGCCTGGCTTCAGAGCTGTGAGGAAGCTGCATCACTTAGGGTGGACATGCTCTTGGTTCCTGCCCTACCTATCTCTGGGCTTTATAGCAGCAGCAGCAGCAGCAGCAGCAGCATGAGGTTCCTTGTTTCTGCCAACTGTGGCAGATGCTGTACGCTCCCTATGTCTTCTGTTTGGGCCCTGTCTCTGAGGGGGAGGGAGCATCTGACTACTGGAAATCTGATGTGAATGCAGAGAACAGATTTTCCTGCTGTTTAGTCCACAAATGTTTATTGATGTATGCCTTTTAACAGGTAGCGAGCCAACAGTCACTGAGTGTCCTTTCTCCGTTTTCTTTTAACCATCCTGCAGTCATCACAGATGACGATGTGCTCCTATCTGTGACACGTTCTTCCCAGAAAATCTGCATCTTTCTTAGAGCAAAGCCTCTCAGATATCCCGTGCCCACCAGTGTAATACAGATGCTGAAGAAAACACAGATGTTAGGGCCGTTCCCCTGTCCTCTATCTATTGGTTCGCGGACAGAACTCTTAACATGCAATGCCCTGTTCACATGGGTGTCCTGCTGCTTATGGTAAATGGGTTGTGAATCCCTGATTCTTTCATTATGTCAGTTTTTACAAATATAGTGGGGTTAATTTTCTGCTCTGGGTGTCTTGCTGCAGAATCTTAAAGTGTTTTAGAGGAATCCAAGGGCTTACAAGTACCAGGCTGTGACAGACAGTGAAAAGGTCTTATTCATAAGAATACAAGAGTCATTGATTACTGTCTTTTGAGGGCACATACTGTCAATAAGGCAACAGAAGAGAGCACTATGCTCGGTGTGAATATAGAAAAATCTTCAGTTAGGAGCTAAACTATGAGCTATTAACTGATGTTATTAGTACCTACGGCAACACCATTTGGATCTAGCTAGTTCTGTTCTAATACTATAGTAATTAATAAACAAAATGCAAACAATTAGTGGAAAGGGTAGTGCTTTCCTTGTGTGTCTTCAGGGTTTGCTGAACAGACAGCTCAATGTGTATATAAGACTATTCACCATGAGTGAGATAGACTTTCTTTCTAATTCAGATGAGCATATTCAGCGTTGTTATTGGTACTACTATATTGAAACAAATATAATACATTGCTCAATCCATGGCATTCTGGAAATAACTCCTTAAGGAAACCAGAAGAGTCTCTTAACAAATACAGTGATAATAGAAGAAAATGATGGCCTTACTTGTCCACCAGGTAACTCCGAAAAACATAGCCATCTATAATGGGAAAAAGGAAATGTATTTAATTCCAGATAGAGCTTTGAAAGTTACTTAATGTCTAGTTCCCAAAGTTGACATACAAGGGACTAATTATAATAAGATAGTATTCCGAGGGACTGGAGAGATGACTCAGAGATTAAGGGCCCCTTCTTATCCACAGCACACATTCTGATGCCCAGAATCACATCAAATAACTCATAACTGCCCATCACTCCAGTTCCAGGGGATCTTATACCCTATTCCGGACTCTTTAGGCACCCACTCATGACACAGCCACACAGACAGGTTTTTAAAAATATTTAAAAAGATAATATATTAAATAATTATATCTATATAGAACATGCTCAGAAGGTAATTTGATCATGTTTATGCCCGTGTTACCCACGCTTATTCCCCCCCCCCGCTTAGCATCTATCACTGATCCCTCTCCTAACCTATGTTTTTCCTTTTATTAATATTTTAAAGACAGCAAAAAAAAGATAACATCACTATGGTATTTTCACACATAAATCCTTATATTTTTGTCTTTTTTCTTTCCTTCTCTGGCTGCCTTCCCTGTGTCTCCTGCCCTTCTCTTGATGATTCCCTCCCTCCTTCCAAAGACTCTCCCTTCTGTTTTCTTGCCACACAAATTCCATTACCCCTTTCCTTCCTCCAAGGTCCCCCTTTCCCCTCCTATGCTCTTCTTCCTAGGCCTCCCTCCCACATACACACTCAGATATCGGTTCTACATATGAGAGAAAACATGGGGCATTTGGCTTTCTGAATTGGGTTTATTTTGTTTAATATAATCATTTTGAGGTCAGAAGACAACGGGCAGAAATCTGTTCCCTCCTATGTGAGTTGCAGGGATTGAACTCAGGTTGCCAGGCCTTAGCAGTATACGCACCAAGTTATGACCTGTTGATAAAGACTAGACCTTTTTCTAATGTTCAATGTCTTCATTAAAAAGATCCCCAGGAAGATTATGAGAAATAAAGTTTGTGAAATTAAAACTAAAGATGACTTAATCACCTTTTTGAAGATTACGATTATTATTTGCTGATGTTTTTAGGTAATTTCACTTTTCAATTAAATCACTTTTAATTTAAAACACAATTATGATAAAAAATTCGCAGACCTGGTTAAACCACTACTAACAGTCCCTTACATGGTCAAGGTTAATAATTAATAATGTAAAGCTAATCATCTCACCTTTATGAGTTAATTCTAAAAGCTATATTCTCTTATACTCTCAAGAGCTTACATCTTTATCCTCTGTTGATGATTCCTTTGCAGATACTATTGTTTAATTCTGTTTTTTTTTTCTCTCTCCCTCTCTCTGTCTCTTCTTTGCTGCGCATATGTGAGGGGAGGAAGGGAGGTATCAATGACTGAATATTTAGGAAAATGTAGGTGGTCACATGCGGGATGAGGCTGTCCCACCCTATTTTAGTTCTTTGATCATGTGATGATGTAGGGCTCACTAACTATAAAACCACGTACATAGTGTTTTTACAGGATTACTGACTTTTAACGTCACATAGGCCTTTGCTGTCTAGCACTTTCAAGTGCTAAGACTGTATGCTATTCAAGGACGGCTCATGATAGAGTCAAAATGAGTGACTTGCCATGGGTCGCCATGTAATCTTGGCAGTGCAGTTCCCAGAAATTCTCTTCTTTTATGCAAAAAGAAAATGTTCTCATTGTTCACATGGTTCATGTTCACTTACCAATATGAGATATTAATAGGAAATACAAAAGAACCCACAAAACAAAACAAAGTCATGGTTATGGTTCAGAACGGTCACTATGTTTTGCCTTGCAATATTAGGAAGCTGATGTGCCCAGGGTTCTCACATGGCACATAAAGTTGTTATTTGGAAGACTCCCGCTCACAGAGCAGAACACAGTGGCTGGAACAAATATCTTGGGATATGTGGTGGGGTAGAACAGTTAGGAATGTAACACCCATCCCCCATATGTGCCCTTCAGTTTCCTCCTGAAATGCTGGCTTGCCATGGGATAGATGTGTCTCAGGACTAACAACTCACCCATGAGAGGACATTAGAAATATGGAATTTCTAAGGAAATAAATAATAGCCTTGAAAAAAATAGAAATTAACGTGGTTTTGTAGTTTTCAATTTTTCCTTAATTGAAATGGATCTATTGCCTGTTTGCTGCATGTGTTGTATTTGCAGAAAATAAAGTTAAGCTGCTGAATTTGGCCTCCCACAGTTAAAAACATATAATTGTATTGTGTGGACTCGCTCAGGCAAGTGAACCAACGTCAAACTTGAAAGGAAATGATACATAGTGAGTGGTGTCTAAAACTGAATGTAATTTATCATTTTTGGTTTTCACAATAACTAATCTTTCTCCTTTTTTGCTCTCTCTCTTTGTATTGTTTCTGAGTCTTTCTACCATAATGACTTGAGACATTTTATTCATTCATTCATTCAATTTACTTTTTACTACTTTTGAGGTGAGTTTTCACTACATTGCCCAGGCTGTCCTTGAACTCCTGGTTTCAAGTGCTGTTCCTCAGTCAGTCTCCCAAATACTGGGATTTTAGGTGTGTGCTAACGCAGCTGGTCCAGACTGACTTTTGAAGTTTCTGAACAAATTTTTTCCAATGAGTATGCTTTGTTAAAAAAAAAGAAAGCAAAAAAAAAAAAAAAGAAATT
>NW_026067914.1:2529428-2544590 GCF_014885135.2 Alexandromys fortis | reverse complement strand
TAAGATGTCACTGCCTACACAGTTCACACTTGCCGAATGTCTCTGGGTGAGACCCTACTGAATTAATAATGTCTACAATTGAGGCTTTTGCTCCACATAGCGGCAAAGAGATTGTCCTTTGTGCTTTAACCTCTCGTGTGCTCACTATAAACCTTAGGTCGTGTTCTTTTCTGTGGTAGCTTGAAGAAGAACGGAGAGGGAGGAAAACATTAGTCATGCTGGTGCTGAACTGCAAAACACCCATTGCTGGTCATGAGAAGATGTAAAAATAAGGAAGGAACAGATTTAGAGTCCTTAATGATTCACAAGCTAACAGTGCTTATCAGGCCAAGCCAGAGAACTGTCTGCTAACCAGTCAAACTATCCAGCAGACGTTTATGTGAGTGTTTATGTAGGACTTCTACCTGGTTGTTACACTAGACATCTAGAGTGTTCCTTTGAATCTACCAAGCCCCACTCCAAGTTTGAGACACTATACCAGTGCTGAAACCCAACATCAAGAACACTTCACTGAGGTTCTGTGTGGGCTCGAAGTCTAAGAAGAGCAGTAAATTCCTGAAACAAACCACTCAGAAGTCAAAGTGGTGTGGTTGGGGAGAGACACAGCCTCTTTGGGTAGCTGGGAGAGTAAAGGGTAAAGATGCTTCCAATTTAAGATGATCACTGAGCTGTTTCTAATGGACAGTTATGCATTCCAAGTCAAACAAAGTAGCACAGTGGGATGAACCAGCAAAATTTATTCAGGGAATGACAAACGCGTCCTTTACTTTTGGATGTCCAAGCTAGACAGCAAACTGCAGTTGCTGTCCGTGAGGCTGGATGACGAAGGACATTTAGTATATGCTATCCTAAAGACAGTGTGGCCTCTTGAAAACATCTGGCTCACATAGGAGTGGGCTGGATGAGAATGTGGGAAAGATGGATACCATTTGCAAGGCCATTTGCCATGACTGAGAGGAAGGAGGGATACGTTTCTATAGCAACCATTCCAAGTCCTAGTGAGTGTGTAGAAAATAGATCAGACGTGAAGGAAATTAAGAATGGTCAAGGATACCAGCCAAGAAAGGGATTTCATAAATAGTATGAAAAGCAGGTAGTCTGAAAAGTCAAAAAATAAAAGTAAATAGGCACACCAATTCAACAACAGGGGTACTAGGGAGAGATTGGAGACAGGAAAGATAGGGAGGGAAATGATGTAATTCTATTATAATCTCAAAACCTTCTTATAGACATTAAAGTAGAATTTATTGATTTCAGCATACCAGAGTCTCCAGTTTCCTAATATGTCCTGCAACCCATAAACCGCAGAACAAAGAAAGTTAGTAGAGATGATCGACCCCTGCAGCCCACCCACCAACCGTCGGGCGCACAGTGTGGCTTCAGCGGGGACTTACATTTGCCTTCTTCGTTCCTGCAGAGAACTTTGGTGTCGTCTGTGCTTTGAATCACTTCAAGCGATTCTCCGGGTTTTATTTGCAGCTCTCTAGCTCCCCACTTTTTAGAAGTTATGGAGGAAGCAACTTTGGTTGAATAGAGAACTCGAATTTCACCATCGTACTGAAATAAGTAAACATCGACATTACTGATACGTATTACTACAGCCATTCATTCATTGACAAGTTTATTAAGAAGGTTTGTGTTCTGGACATGCCTGTGGGGGGGTTATCTTGAGTTTGCTAATTAATATAGGAAGAACTATGTTACTTCTGAGTGGGACTGGTCCCTGGTGAGGGGACGCTGAACTGCATCAAATGGAGAAAACAAGGTACACTCTAGTACGCATGCATGTGTGTCTCTCTGCTTTGTGACTGCAGACGCAATGAGACCAGCTCCATCAAGCCTCCTGTCTCTGTGATTTTTCCATGACATACTGTAGCCTTGAACTGTGAGCCAAAAGAAACCCCTTGTCCTTAAAGATGCTTTTATCTGGGCATTTTATCATTGCCACGAGACAACAACTAAGACACCTCATAACCTCACCAACTTCACAGAACAAACATTTATAGGTTATCACTTTACCAAAGGTCGAAGGACATCTAAATGTAAATGGTTATCACAGTGCGGAGGATATTAGCATGGATGCTTGCTTGCTTAATTTATTGTAGGAATAAATTGAAATTTACAATGTATTTGGAACAAAAAAAGTCATGAAAGATAGTGCTAGTATTGTTTACCATACTCTAAAAGAATATACTTTGTCATTTTGAAATTTTTGGATTTTTTTCATCAGTACTTTGATCTCTGAATGGCATTAAATAATACATACCTTAAATTTTTTCCTGAGATCTTTTTCTTCTTTTTCCTGTTTTTTTAGCTTCTTGAGATCTTTTTCTTCTGTTTTGGTCTTTCCAACATTAATTCCTTGACTAGGGTAACAGAAAATATATAAACCAACACTTTGAGAAACAGGAAATAACAGATCATAGTAGAGACTTAATTCTCCTTTTTTGTTTTGTTTTGTTTTTTTTTTGAGACAGGGTTTCTCTGTGTAGCCTTGGCTGTCCTGGAAATTCCTCTGTAGACTAGACTAGTCTCGAACTCATTGAGGTCCACCTGTCTCTGCCTCCCAAATGTTGGGATTAAAGGTGTGTGCCACCACTACCCAGCCTGAGACTTAATTCTTAACATTAAAATTTTCAGTGGTTTGTTTTTTGTTTTTATTTTTCTTTCTCTTTTTTGTGACAAGGACTTACAATATACAACGGAACTCATTAAGTAGACCAGGCTGGCTTCAAACTCACAGAGATACATTTGCCACCTGCCTCTGCCTTCTAAGTGCTGGGATTAAAGGTGTGTGCCACCATGCCCATCATATAATAATAATTTTTTGTTCAATGTTGTTTTTAATTTAGTACTGATTGTTATAATCAATTACAGGTTTCTGACATGTAGAAGGGGTCCATCATTAAATAATACATATGACTTAAGCTGTAAGTGAAAGGTCAGATTGAACCCATCATAAAACCGAATAAGGTGAAACAGAGCTTCATACCACGGTTTCGTGTGAATAAACCTATACTTGAGCCCCGTGCATTTTCTAGTTCTCTGTAGAAAGCTGAATGGCAGAGATAATGTTACTAAGAAGGATCAAAATGCTTTTTTAAAGAACTGAGTTTTCATGGCTTATAAAATGTATGTAACTTAGTATTTTCACATCTAATGAAAAGGGAACTATAAGAGAGGAGATGGAGTTCAGTGGGGGAGCATTCACATAGCACACCCTAGACTTGATTTCCAGCAGAGAAATATTACAGAAATGAATGGCGGCAGCACCGAGGATAGGAAGTGCTGGTCATGAGGGAGCATCTTAAAGATAATAGCTAATATAGTCTATAGTCGAGCTTTTTCTTGGAGACTTCATTAAATTGCTCACTGGGAACTAAAAGTTCAAGGCAGAGTAGGAAGAAGTGTGACTGCCCGTAGAAGGGAGTTTTTTTTTTTGTTTTTTTTGTTTTTTTTTTTTTTTTTTTTTGTACTAGAATATTTGTGAATAGTGGAAATTTGACACTGGCGTTTTCATTTTGATTATTTAGAAAAAATTTGCTTGTGGCTTCTTTAAAATGTTTGGTTCTATTTTCTTCTTTCTTTTTAAGCATTTATCTTGTTCACTGTGAAAAGAACGAGGGCCATTCTACCTCCAGTCTTGCTTCTATCCCTAGGATCTATTGCCTTTCCCGATCTGGGCACTTGTGAAATTGCTGGCCCAGATTAGCTCTCTGGGATGATCAGAGCATGGATGAATGCTGAAAATGCTCCACAAGCTATTTTTGAAAATAACTTATTCCAAAATAGAATACTGTGTTTAAAATATAGAATTGTTTTAATTTCTGAAAATAAGCAATGGGTAGGGGCAAAAAAGTCATCTTTGATCAAGTTTAATCAGCTGGAGTTTGTTTTCCTCCAAGAAAAGGGCCAGGATAGGATTCTGGTTTCCCGGAGAGCTAGCTAGCTCATGGAATGTGGGGATGTTTCCAGAGTAATATAAGAATGAAAAATATATTGAAATCCATCAGAGTCAGGCACGAGGTCCTGGTGGTGAGGACTATTAAGATGAACAATTTACTGAGAGATTTCCCTGTCATAGACAGCTCAGGGGAGGCAGGCCTTCTTTCAACTGTGTTGCTTGTTTTCCCCGTAGAACTTGATTTTCATTTGTGACCAGCGGCATATTTTGCCTTCAGTTTCTTTGATCTTGATACTGTTTCTAGTTTAGTAAAATTGGCTTAACGTGGTGAGGCTAAATACTTGACGTTCTCTCATGCATTCTTAAGTACAGCTCACCAGGCATGACTCAAATTATTAATGTAAATTTTTCCCTTTAACTAATCAAGTATACCATTTTTTTCCCCATTCATCTCTTTCTTGAGGGCACTATTGGAGGTTCCTAGCTTTTGTACACAGGTCATTTCACACAGCTATTAAAAAATGAGCAAGTATTTTAGCACATTATTTTCTACCTCAGAAAAATTTTCAAAGGGCACTTCTTTTGGGCTAACTGATATTAACTTATTTTCATAACCTTAAAGTTAAATGCAGACCTCAGATAAACTGAAGTTACTGATCACTGTTTACTTAGAAAAGAAATGTGAATGTGCATAAAACTTTTGAGAACCCCAAAAGGCATATATGAAAGTCCTTTTAAGCAACAAATTCTGTAATTTTTCACAAAAGAAACCATTGATGGAGGACAGGGAGGGGGAATGATGAGGACTGAGATAGAAAGGAAATACATTCAAGGAAAAAAATGTTGGGGAAAAGGGTAAAAACAAGAGAGAAGATGAATCATGAAATTACTGTGAACAGAATCTCAAGTATACATTCCCAGTAAATTAGGGAATACAGACAGCAGTGAGTCACCAGCAACCAGCAGAGATTAGTCAGGGAACAGGGGGCAGAACCAGTGTCTGAGGTCAGGAGAAAGGACGGGGAAGGGTCGGGGAGGGGGGGACTAAGGATAACTTGCTAGCAGACTTAGCTCTGAGCTGAGAGCTGTGCTCAGAAATAAGCAGAGTATGAGCAAAGGGGAGCAGAGATCACATGACCGCACATGGCACACACACACACACACACCACGCTGGAGTTTTACTCCAGTCCAATATTGCTGAGCAGTCTCCACGTCAACATTCATGGTAACCAAAACGTTTTAATGACCTCATTTCTGCAGGAGGAGCAGGGAAGTCGGAGGCATCCACATCGTCGTAAACTTCTTCTCCCACATCTATTAAGAGACAGAATACCAAATATTGAAGTGTCGCTAATTTAAATTTTGATGTGAACATTTAATGATGTTATTAAAACCCAAAGACTGCTTCCAAGATAGTGAGAGATTTCCCAGGGACTGCATATATTTCTATTAAAGGCATTGTCTGCTTCTCAAAGGAAGGAAGGGGGACATTCTTATCTTACAATCAATAAGTGAACAGAGCAACAATAGAAACCAGTGAATACGATGACAACTATCATTATTTGAGGGGGAGACCCAACAACCCTAGAACAGTGCTGTGGCTATAAAATCCTACAAGTATAATCAATGGATGACTGGCGAGACTTAAAAACTGTGGCCAAAGAAGTCAACAACTCTCTTGGCCACTGGCAGCAGAAAGTAGGCAGAAATTCTTTATGTCACTGATCCTATCTGTATAGCTCTGCGTCAGTCTCCCCCCATCTGCCCATCTAGCTGTGTGCATCACTTATCATCCACCATTTTCTTTTAATGATTTGTTCCATATTAATTCATCACCTGACAGCGATAGTACGATTGTACTGCCTTCAAAGGAAAATCTTATTTCTACAGATAATATATATCAAGTGACGAGAAACAACACTGATAGAAAACTTGCCATGACTGGTATGGTAAGCTGAATGAGAATGGCCCCAATTCCTGGCTTGTGAAGTGCTGGGGATCAAAAAGTGCTACCAACTGAGCTATGCCACCAGCTGGACATCCTCCCTCCCTCCCTTCCTCCCTCCCTCTCTCTCTGTGTCTCTCTCTCTCTGTCTTTGTCTCTGTCTCTCTCTCTGTCTCTCTCTCTGTGTCTCTCTCTGTCTCTCTCTCTGTCTCTCTCTCTCTGTGTCTCTCTCTGTGTCTCTCTCTGTGTCTCTCTGTCTCTCTGTCTCTCTCTGTGTCTCTCTCTGTGTCTCTCTCTCTCTCTCTCTCTCTCTCTCTCTCTCTCTCGTTTCTCAAGACAGGGTTTCACTGTGTAACCCTGGCTGTCCTGAAACTCACTCATCGAGATTTATCTGCCTCTGCCTCCCAAGTGCTTGGATTAAAGGTGTGCGCCACCACCAGCAGCTTACTTAAAAGAATATGAATTTAAGTAGGTAAACTCTTTAAAAAGCCTTTCAATGTTTTTGGAGACAACATTTTATTCAGAGAAACTTTCAACAGTCTTGAAAAGATCTGTCCCAGCAGCATTTTCAAAATGATGACTGAAATTGTACAAAGAAGACATTGTTACCCTTTTCCCCCAAAGAGGTAGAGGAAGGCTATCCGAAAGTGTCTGGTTGTGTGTCTTTTGCATGTTTTTACACACTTTCAAGTAGCAACTGTGCATATTCAGCATGGACTGAATTGGGGTGGGCACAGCTGACGCTGGTGTCCATGACCTGCCTCTTATCTCTGTGCCTCAGTGGCTTTCAGATCAATACATTGAAGCCGTCTGTGCTGGTGTGAACGAGTTTTACCTTATGGTCTCAGGCATTTAAATAATTGGTCCCCAGTTTGTGCTGTTGTTTGGGCAGGCTTTGCAGGTATGGCCTTGGTGAGATTTGTCACTGGAGGTGGCTTTGAGAGTTGAAAAGATATGCACCATTGCCAGTTCACTCTCTGTTGTTACTTGAGGCTCAAGGTGCGAGGCCTCAGTTTTTCTGCTCGAGCCTCCTTGCCTTCACCAAGGTGCACTGTTATAATAGAAAAGTATCTAATACAGACGTTGATACCAAGGGGTGTTCTACTGCTATGACAGGCCTGGCCATGCTGCTTCTGGGAGAAATATTGTGGTGTTTTATCACAACAATGAGAAGCATCTGATAGGTGAATCTTTTTATTTTTTACATGTTTATTTTTTGAGTCTGTTATTCTATTACTGGGTCATTGGAATCATTCAGGGTGAAATTGCTTATGCAATGTGATATATTTATCATTTGCAGTCAGGACTTAAAGCAGGTACATTCAATGTTTGGTGACCTTCAATGCTTCACTATCTCAGGTGTAAGAAATAATTTGTAAAACACACAGGTTTTATTACATACCCAGTTGTTTAGGAGGAGAAGGGAAACTGGAAAAAAAAAAGAGAGTACAGTTAAAATCAAATTAACATGAACCTTGGAATTAATCCCTTTACATGTGAGAGAAGTGTGAAAGTCAGTATTCTAGAGGTGTGAAATGGTTAATCTGGTGAGCACCATACCTTTCTCATCCTTCATTTCCCGCTAGTCTCTAGCCATCAATTTGACATTTCCCGAGACTAGTTTTGAAGTAATTTTGTTGTTCAAAAACCATCCAGAACATAAACAGTTTATGTTACCCAGTCACTAGACCAATATTTCAGATCTGCTCTATAGTTTGGGCATCTTTTCACACCAGAGTATGTTAAATGGACTCAGTATTTTGTAGCCTCATGCTGTCCATAGGTCTGGCCCAAATTGTTTATTTGAATTGAGGACTGAAATTACAGAGTCAAAATCAACAGCAGTCACTGGCATGTGACCTCATTTCTCTGGTATGCACATATCTACACCAAACTGGACAATGATGAACAAGAAAGGAATGTATATTTCAACCAGGCAGTGAGAGCTCTGGAGAGGAGTGGGAGGGAACCAAGATTAGGTGGTATTTAGTTGTAGCAGAAAAGGACATTTGTTTTTATTATTTCCCGAAGTATGACAGCTCCGTGCGCACGCGCACACACATACACAAACATGCACACACACACACACATACACATTTCTGAAAGATTCATGTATAGCACAGAAATAACTGGTTAAAGTAGAAGATGAGAATATTTACTCAAATAACCTCAACTCAGAGTTTGGGAATGTGAAGAGAGGACAGAAAATGTCTCTTCCTTTACTCCAGGTAAAGGTCATATTTGAGCAATGTCGCTCAAGAGAAGACTTCTTCCTATGTGCTCTCAGAAGTGTACCGTTTATTGACTGCTATTTAGGTGCTCTACCAAAACAGATAAAATTAGGAATGTGGGTGTGAAAACAACTCAAAAGGATTTCAGTGAAATGTGATGAACACTTTCAAAAGGCGAAATGGAAAGGCTCTCCATGGTTAGGATCCTTCCAATTTATATACGTGGAATTTATACTGAGAGGCTGTTTTGAGGATGGATGGGGAGAGAAAATTTATGTATTAGATAAATTTATTTAGATAAAATTGAAATGCTGAGAATAAGCCTATATAGGTATATCGTTAAGATAATAAATTACTATTGTAGAACAGTTATAAAAATTTCAATATTATATTCAGAAAAAATTCTAAATTATGTCCTTTAGTTTAACAAACTAGCCTTACTAGAGATAATGAGTTTTCAAAGCAGTCAGTATAATGTAAAATGTAGGCTGCAATAGTAATAAAGTTTTAGATGGGGTCACACAGGTGGGAGAACTCCTAAGTAGCATGCGTGTTCATGAATGACTGTGTGTGCTTGAATATGTATGAGTGTGTGCATGTGTGTGTGTGTGTGTGCGTGTATGTGTGTGTGTGTCTTTGTGCAAATTTGCAGGGAGAGTAAAATATATCTTACAATTACATGATAATTTCAGCATAACCGGGGTCCTCTCATGTAATTAATGCACACTGCGAGACGAATGTAAGATAATTAATGGAAAATAACAGTGAAGTGGTGTGAGTGCATCAGGACGTGCTGATTGGTTATACAATATTAGTAGCGTTCAATTAAACCGGTATTAGTGTAGTTATTGTGCACTGAAGGCGGTCAGTTGACTCTTACGATGAACCTTCATTACTGTCTGACTCAGAGACTTTGGGTTTCTCTCGGACACTTTTCTTCCTGTCCTCCTTTCCCTTTAACATCTTCAAAATCCCCCAGGACCACGTGCTAGTCTTCTCTTCGCCCTGCAGCATGGATCTTTGGAGCATCAGGCATCGAGCAGAATGGGACAGTCAGCAGACCACGAAGACATTGTGTGGACATTCAGAGTTTACATAATCACACTATACTGACCAGGAAGTAGGTCACTGTAGCCAATAATATGGGGCTACTAAGAATAAATTCTGGTGAGTGAATATTTCTTTCATCAGGCTGGTTATCCAGTAAGATTTACCTAGGTTCCTAAAACGTAAAGCTAGGTCAAGTCAGTTAGAATTAAGTTTAAAATGTCTACTTGCGATGAAAGTAAAATAATTACTACATCTTAAATACTCTATTTTAAAATGGAAAGAAAATTTAACTTAAAAGACTTTTAAAATTGTTATGACAAAATAAAGATACTTAATATTAAGCAAAGGATTAGCTATTCGATACCATAGATAGCAAATGGTCTCAGTGTACTTGCAACAGGTTCTCACCCTTCAGCCCAGGTTAGCCTGGGGTTTATTGACCAGCTCAGACTAACCTTAAATTCCTGGGTTGAAGTGATCCTTCTGTCTAAGCCACTAGAGTGCTAGAATTACAGGTGTGAGCCCTGGCATCCAGCTATAGTTATGTTATTATGCAGAAAACATTCCAGGCATGTAAACTGACAAATTTCAGAGGTGGTTGTAAAAGTGAATTATTGATTAATAGATAAGGGATTGGAAAATGTTTTAAAAACATTCACAACACTTGTAATTAGCCCTCTTTTCATTTCATCTTTTTCTTCATAATTGAGATTTCTCTCCAATCTACCATTTCATTTACAGTGTAATACAATTATCATTCTTGATTTACCCTTACTGTCAATTTTAGGACTGACTAAAAGCAATAATTTCTACCACTTAATCCTATCTGGAAATGAAAACTAGATTTCCATAGATGTAATATTTTGCATGAAAAAAGGCAATTCAGTGATTATTCTTACCCATCATTAGCCTCTTCCTCTTCTATCCCATCATAAATGTCATCATCAGGTGGCGGTGGTGGGAACATACCTTCGTTGGGATTAGGGAAGATACCTTTTGTCAGTTTTGCAATTTGTTCAAATATAGGTCACTCCGGTTTTGATACTAATTCTCCCCTATTTGGATGCAGAATGCAGGATGCTTTCATATTATCTGTTTAAGTAGAAAACTTTCAAATTTCCCAGCATCACATGGGTAGTTAATAATTCAGTTGCTTTATAGATTATTTTAAAAACATTTTAGGGCCAAAGCCATAATAATGCAATTAGTGATGATGATGGGTACTCTGGATTTATGTAAAACGAATGTGTGAGAATTAATAGGAGAACCTATAAAAGAGAAGAGGAAGTCAAATTCATGAAAAGAGAGAAGTGAGGAGGCAGGAAGAAAAATTCAGCTAACGGTGAGCAGATGTTGAAAAAAGACTGATCTTTATCGCTGGTAATGGATTGAACTCTACAAACACTAAGAGTAACTGAAACTCTGAAAAGAGAGGTCACATTTTAATACATATATAGAAGACCAGACCCCTTTCTTATTTCATTTGCTATGCTTTGTTCTTTGGAGCTTTGTTATATCAAAGTATATTTGTTGGCAACCTTCTACGTGCAGGAAAACGACCTTAGATTCTTTCAGTGTGAGAATCTAAGCTCTTGATTTTGCTGCCTGTGTCTTTAGCAAGAATCACCAAGGTAATGGAGGTGGGTGGTCCTTGGACTTCCCACAGGGCAGGGAACCCTGATTGCTCTTTGGGCTGACGAGGGAGGGGGACTTGATTGGGGGAGGGGGAGGGAAAGAGGAGGCGGCGGTGGGGAAGAGACAGAAATCTTTAATAAATAAATAAATAAATAAAAATAATCACCAAGGTAGCTATACAGTCTGCCATCTAGACAGGGAGAGTTCTGGAAGCAAGGGGCATTATTTATTCTGTGCTCAGACAGTCTGTAGAAACCAGGGCTTTCCCAAGACCCTGGGCGTGGAGTCATGCTAGGATCAATGGCAAACCCAGAAGACAGAAGTGACTGCCTCACAGTCACTTGGTGACCAGGACTGGAATCTGGCTTGTAGACTCCCGGTCAATCCTTTTTCCACATTAAAATCCCCCTAACTGAGTCTGGAGAGATGGCTCAGGGGTTAAGAGTACCGTGGGCTGCCCTTCCAGAGGTCCTGAGTTCATTTCCCAGCAACCACATGGTTCACATCCCAGCACAACCATCCATAATGAGATCTGGTGCTCTCTTCTGGCGTGCAGGCATGCATGCAGACAGAACACAGTATACATAATAAATAAATAAATATCTTAAAAAATCCCACTAGTTCTTTCATTTCTGGTTCTTAGGTTTTATATAGCTACAAAAGATCATATATGTGTGTATGACAAGAAAGCAGAAGAGAAACTGTCTAGGGGAACAAAGGTGACCAAGGGGTGGAGAGAGAAAGAGTAGGAAAGGTGAAGGTTGGGGAAATATGATAAATTCATTATATACTTGTACAAAAATCTTTTATAGAAATCAGTACCATGTACAATGGATATAGAGCAATAAAATTGTATTTAAAATCCTTTATGTATAGGAATCTAAAAAATCCCTCTTACTGTTAGCCCAATAGTGTGTTTGCATGAGCATACTCAAACATGGTCAAGACTGCAAACATAGAAAGCTTTCATCTCACCTCCGCTTCCGCTCTGACCGTGGCTGAGAACAAAGCAGAAATAATAAATGTATGAATTGTTCAGTTTTCAAGCAGGGAAATTCAAAAACTGAGACGACTGTCTACGTTAACATTCTTTTTAAAACTTGAACGAAACCTTTGAAGAGCAAGGACGTTCATTGTAGTAGATGCATCCTGACAAGGCAATATAACATAGCCAATACACAACCAGCAAGAACCAGTGGGTTAGGGTACTATAGTTCACAGCAATTATGCCGCTTGCTTTTAATAAACTTCCCAAGAAGCAATTTTCAGTAATTACACATTAAATTTAAAATTGCTTTAAAAACTACTGTGTGTTATTTTAGGAGTCAATTAGGACAATTATTATTGCCTTTAACTCAACTCTCTTCAGCATCTTAGAACCACAGTATCTGACTCTTAATCTAGTATCATTATATCTTATTTTATGAAAAAACTTTTAAGCTATGACCTTGATGGAACTTTTATAAGAGGTGTCCCCTACTTCTCTAATTCTAGATCACCTTTAAAAAAAAAACCTTATTTCCCTAATAGAACCTTTTCTGTTTTAGCATCTAGTGTTATGTGTTCTGCCCTGTATCTCCTGTGTGAGTCATGGGAGAGTCAAGCGTGGGCACTGGGAAAACCTAGACATTATCTATTTGTTCAGTTCTACCATCTTGCAGGAAAGAATCCAAGACTCCAAGGGCTTAGCCCCTTTTTGAACCTAGCTATAACCCCAACCCCGTTTTGACCTTTGGGTAAAGTGCCAGCAACAGCAGTAAGTTTGACGTTATCAAGATACAGGACAACCATATAATAGTACCAATCTTTACATTCCTTTTACAGGCTAGTGGGAGGAATTAGCCTGATGCATATCTTTGGTTAACTTAGAAATAAAAGCATACTGTTGTCAAGGGAACTTTGTAGAAAGGCTTGGTGCACCACACTCTAGCAGTTGATTTGTGGAGAAGTGGATGCACCCTCTCTGCTTTTCATCTTCATTTCTATGTTCCCTGCCGCATCTGCGCATGAGGCAATACTTCGAATCAAGTGCATTCTGGGTAGCCGATGTTCCTAGTGAATGTGTTTCCTCCTGGAGAGTCTCATATCCAGTGCCTCGAGAACGTCATGTGCTAGGAGCAGAGCTACCATTTGCTCATTTCATCGGTAGCGTGAATTTATTCATGTTTGTATGTAGTGTGTGCACTTGGCTTGATCTCAGACTAGAACTTACAGCAGATGCGATCCACAAGCCTTTCCTCTTTATAAGTTCAAGATCTCAAGTATTTCAGTCTAGTTATGAGAAACCAATAATGGGCATGAGTGAGAAGATGGCCTTTGTTTCCTGCTCTAAACAGGATGTTCTGTTTCTGTGCCTCTGCTTTATAAAAGTGTGCTTATTTTTGTAGGAGGAAATGGCGCTCTAATGTAGTTGAGAACATAGATACTGGAAAGTAGACCTTTAGTCATTATCTAGGGATTGTAGGGGACTGACATTTGACTTTTAAGGAGTCTACTGGAGTAGGAATGCAGGGGAGGCCATTCTTTTTCTGTTATATTTTCAAGCAATGACAGAAAATGCATTTCGACTCCGAGACTGAAGGGTGAATAAAAGGGAACTATACTTTATATCTTCTACTCCATAGATTCCCAAATCATACTCATTTAGCTATATCCCTAAGTTCAAATCATAATAAATATTCTAAAAATGCTTTGTAGTAGACAACATGTTTAACACGACCATACAGCCCATTATATTTCAAGTTTACAAGATGTGTGCGACCAACAAGTAAATTAAAAGATGATGGAGTTTCCCATGGCCTTCCGCTCAAGCTAGGGTTGTGGTACATGGTGATGTAGTGTAGCGAGTGAGAGCATTCCGTGATCGGCTTACACTTTGTGTGTCACACACCTGTTGGGAGCATCCTGCTCAGCCACATCGTCGTAGACTTCTTGGTCATCTTCAACAAGTCTCGGTGGAGCGGCATTGAGAGTGTTCTTCTTCCGCTTCAGAGAGTCGTAGTCAATCTCCACCGCAGTCGTTTTAATGTAGCCGTCTGCCAAAAGGGAAAAGGGTCCAGGTAACCGGAGCCTAAACGCTTGAGAGTTATAATTTAAGTATCAGTTGTTCATCTACTCTTGCATATTTCTCTTTAGGGGTGGGAATGGAGCCACGAATGCCCAAAACTCTGGCTTTGGTTCACAGGCTATGCGCATGCGCACACCCATGTTCTCTCCTAGAGCCTGTGATCTGCCTAGCCATATGTTCCTTTTGGATTAACATTAGAGCCTTTCAGACCTACATGCCTCATGTTAGGAACATGCTACTGAGCACGTAGAGAGGAAAAAGAATCCTACTGAGTAAGTAGAGAGAAAAAAAACAGTCTAAAATGGCAAATGTAGTTCTTTTTAGTGAGGAACAATGTAAAATTTGACAAAGGCCATTATGTTCTCCACTAATGTTAGAAGAAATGTGTTATGCCAATCGCTTTAGAATCTTCAAATTGATTCTTGGCTCACTTAAAAGTACCATAGAGGGGCTGGAGAGATGGCTCAGAGGTTAAGAGCATTGCCTGCTCTTCCAAAGGTCCTGAGTTCAATTCCCAGCAACCACATGGTGGCTCACAACCATCTGTAACGGGGTCTGGTGCCCTCTTCTGGCCAGCAGGCATACACGCAGACAGAATATTGTATACATAATAAATAAATACATAAATAAATAAATAAATAAATAAATAAATAAATAAAAAAGTACCATAGAGTAAGCGTCTGACAGAGCACATAAAACTTGTGGCTATGCAGAGGTCTGTAAGCCAAGATTGCAAGCGAAGACATCTTTTTATTGTTTAATGAAGTGCCTTTGGTGGTGTGTGTCCTCCAAAGGCTCAGGGATATTGCAGAAGAGGAGCAGAAAGAGTGTAAGAGCTGGAAGTGGAGGATGATACGAGGAAACTGTCCTCCGGACACAGCAGGGCAGCTGTACATAGTAACTCACAGCAGCTATGACAGAGTTCACCTGTCAAGACCGGGCCAGATCAAATCCCAGCATGAGTCAGGAGTTAGACATGAAGTTCCTTCTGCCCCTTAACCAAGAAGCAACTAGTCATTGTTAGTTGTTGGGGAATGAAGAGTCAATTTTCCCTAAGCTTACAGCCCCTGGTATAGACCACACTCCAGAGAAAGGCCACACATCCAAGAACATTTGGGTAGTGTAAATTGGTATTGATGGAAAAAGAACAAGGAAACAAAATGACACAAAGTTGGTTGAAAAGGAAAGAGGGGTTGAATCTAGGAAGAGTTGGGGGAGGGAAGATGAAATATGATAAAAATAGGTTATATGAAATTCTCAAAGAACTAATCAAAAATATTACAGAAACAACACAGAGAGAGAATGAGAGAGAGAAAACGGAAGATATATA